>NC_034409.1:45555600-45566558 GCF_002078875.1 Numida meleagris
GAGCGACCCCACGGGGCGCGGGTGGGGGTGCGGGGGCTGCGTGCGCACCGCCCGGGAACGGCCGCCGGCCCGAGGGGCGCGATAAAAGGAAATGCTTCGTAAGGCAAATTATTTTCTATGGCAAATAAAACTTTACGATGCCTGCAGGACTCCAGCTTGCAAGCAGCGCAAGAAGTGTGTTGGTGCAGATCCGTCAGGCGAGGAGCAGGCTTTTAAACAGACAGCCGGCAGCAAATCAATCTCTGCTTTCTCCCCTCCTTTACCAGGGTGGTACTGGGGCAACATGAGCGTTGCCGAAGCCAAGGAGAGGCTGCAGGATGCTCCCGAAGGGACTTTTTTGGTTAGGGACAGTTCGCATTCCGAGTATCTGCTGACCATCTCGGTCAAAACCTCGGCGGGACCGACCAACCTGCGCATCGAGTACCAGGACGGCAAGTTCAGGCTGGACTCCATCACCTGCGTCAGGTCGAGGCTCAAGCAGTTCAACAGCGTCGTGCACTTGATCGAGTACTATGTTCTGATGTGCAAGGACAGAACCGAAACGCCTTCGAATGGGACGGTCCACCTCTACTTGAACAAACCCCTGTACACGTCAGCCCCGTCTCTGCAACACCGCTGCAGAGTAACTATAAACAAATGTACGGACCAGATCTGGGAGCTGCCGTTGCCAACAAGGCTAAAAGAGTACTTGAAAGAGTACCGGTACCAGGTATAAATGTCTTTTCTAAATGCCTCTAACGTAGAGTAACTTTTAAATACGATTCTTAAAATCAGCCGGAGAACTGAGTAACCAGTTGTACAACTCAGCGTGGAATTCACTATCAAAACAGTGGCAGTTCTGGGGGAAAGGTTTTTATTTCAGATGCCACAAAGGGAGACTTTATGTAGAATTATCCCCGCTTGCATCCCCGAGGTCGGACAAGGTGGCACGCTGTCCGTGCGGGGGGAGCGGAGCCAGGAGGCTGTCTGCATGGCATTGCTTTGTCAGCGGCATGACGTGCCGCAGTAACGACAGAACGCTGGCTGAGCGGGATGGGGAGAGGCTGCGGAGTGTCGGAGATGTGCGGGAGCGCGCGAGTAGCTCAGCTGTCTGATTCCGAGATCCATGTGGTGCCGGTGTCCGTACAATCCCGAAAGCTTGACTGGATCGCACTGTGATAATCTTGCCAAAGTTATGCAACTAATCAAATCCAGTCAAAAGAGCGATCACCTATTCAGTTTTTATTGAACTCTGATTTTTGTGCTTCTCTGCAAGGAAAGGAGTACTGTAAGCAGTTTCAAACATTGTTTTTCAAAGTTCTCTAAAAGCTGATGTTAAGGAGCAATGCCGCATCTTTCATAGGAACCCAGTATGTTGCTGATTATACCAGATTGGTATCCCAGAATCTTTGTTAACATGTTAACATCTTCCCGGTGGTGATATATCCATGTTGTTACTATTAAGCCTCTTTTGGTTGAGGCTTTAGGACTCCACGCTGCAGAGCTGCAGCCGCTCAGTTCCGATGTCAGAACATGGATATCAGCAGATACAGCTGTCTTCTACAGTGTAGAATGTTTTCTTCAGCTTGTTTCCCAAAATATGGGGAAATTTGGATTTTTTTTTTTTTTGAGGGGAATGGTTTTTGTGGTTTCGTTTTGTTTTGTTTTTCTTCTAATTCACCATTGTAGCTCTCAGACTATTACTCAATAAAACCAATCAGATTGCACGCCTATCTCCATCTCTGTATGTATGGATTTCCTACTCTTCAGGAAAGAGCGACGCTAAGAACCCGTAGCATTTCCCAACTAATACCTTAACAAGTGGACACGTATCAGTGATGATGAATACTCCCGCTTTGCCTTTGTGGTGCTGCTCACAGGTACAGCTGGCTGGTGCTCAGATTAGTGCCTCAGAGGCTGCCTGCTGAATTCCCACAGTTAATTAAGTCGAATATTAGCATAGGACTTTTTTTTGTGTATTATGGCGCTCCTCCAAATGGGAAGATAGGGCTAAGACCCTCAGTACCCCTTCCTCTCTTTAAATGTAAAGCATTTAACAGAGGAAATATTCCAGTTTGGGGTAATATGGGAGCAGTGAAGAGGGAAACTAGAGCACAGATTCGTTCTCATTAACAGTTTCATCGTTTTAACTCTTTTCCTAGCTTACCTTAATTAAAGCAAATAGACTTGCGTTTGAACAAGGAGAGTTGTCAAGACTTGCTGCAGTCTAGCCCTGCCCAGGCTGAAATAGAAACAACAGAAAACAACTTTGTTTTCCCTGTGCCTTAACTGCTCTGCAGCGCTACTGAGCATAACTGAGTAACTAGGGGGAACTGACCAGCTCATTGCATTGCACCCAGACTTCTTGTGCCAGACACTGTGGTTGCTACAAACACATGGGCACGGGAGGACACCAAGGCTGAGGGGATGTTCCCTGAGTATAGCGAGTGCTTGGCATGTTGTTGTTCCCTCTGTGGAAAGGTGACTTCTCTCCCTCACCCTTCCTCAGCTTGCACTCTCTCTGCCCGAATTTCATGTGGAGATGGGCTGGGGGCAGTCTTCTCCTGGAAAACAAAACAAAAGCTTTTGTTACGTAATTTTTTCCCCCATGCCCTGCCAAGATGCAGCAGCCTGGAAGGTTTCCACCCTCTGCGTCCCACCCCAGCAGAACTGTGGCATTGCGGGGATGTATCACTGCAACCTGGCTGCCCTGTCCTTGTCACCTGGCTGACTGGCACCTGCCGCCTTGGCACGAGGAGCATCTGCTGTGGTCAGCAGGGACACTTTTCATTCCAGTAAATCTGTGTTCTTACAGCTCTTGCCTAGCCCTAACCAAGAGATGAGGCGGCTGCTGCACGAGATAAGCGGCCTCTGTCAGGGTGAGGGGACACTCCGACCCAACGCCTTGCTCACTGCCCATTCATGGGCATGTGCCACCAAGATGGCACCCGCCATGGTGCTGGGGGACTTGGTGTGAGCACGGTGCATTCAGCGCCTTTAAAATGAGTTCCCTCCAGACAGCCCCTGGCTTAGGGACCTGCAATGGAGAGCAGCGCTGCTGAGAGAGGCAGATGGGGTGCAGGGGACAGCGGGGGGCAGCTGGAAGGGCCCAGGGCCTGTTGCCAGCCGTGGAGGCCTGCCAGGCCCTGCCCTGCCCGCCACTGCCAGGCTGAGGTGCGAGTGGGGTAGAGGCCATGCAGCACTCGGGTGTTCGGCACTGCTCCACGAATCTCAAGGGTTGAGGGCGAGGGGTGAAGAGGGGGAGAGGTGGCAATGGTTGTAATTAAGTGGTGGAGGTTCCCGTGCTGCGCATTCACGTTGCAAAACACACAGTGTCCCGACAGGTACTTCCTCTCCTCTGTGTTAGTTGCTGTGAGGAGGGAGCAGGGTCTGCAGCTGTGCTGTGCTGGAAGCAATGAACAATATTTTGAACAGACTGGAGGGGGAACTAGTCCTCTTTGTATGAGAGCAGAGCTCTTGTCCTCATTAGGATGCCAGCCCTAGGGCTGATGCATTGCACTCGTACAGCTAAACTTTGCTTGGCTTGCTGCAAGCTCTGCTCCGTCCTAGTGCAGCGCAGGGGAAGGACTTGTTCTGGAATTAAAAAATATGAAGATAGCACATGATTCAGATCACAGTGGTGAAAAAATCTTGCACAAAGACCCCTTGATTTTTCAAGCATGATCATGTTGTCTAAACGCTTTAAAGAAAGATCCATTGCTTCTTAAATTTATTGTTATTTTAATTGCTGGCCCTTCAGATCCCCAAAATGACTTCTAAATGATAAATGTCAGCCTGAATTGCAACCAGGGAGCACTTAGTGAAGGCAGTCTCACAGGTTTAACACCTCAGAGTCGACCAAAAATCATTATAAGGACTTCAATCATACATTTCTTTTCCTCTCATTTTTCAGTTTTGAGTCTCAGATTTTTCAGCCTGCACCTGGAATGTTAGTTTCTGAAAATGCCTTTGCTTTAATAAATGAAAGCTGAGAGCCCCACAACTGTAAAAGTAAATTGTAGAAGCTTATTTTTATTTTTATTTTTATTTTTTGTAAGATGAATGGTGAAAGTAGAATTGTGCCTGAATATAGCTGAGCACTAACGCCAGCACAAGTGTGAGCTACGGTTCCATTTCAGCTGTTTGGGCATTTCTCTGCCACCAGCATTAGCACTAGAGACAGAAAATGGTTCAGTACAAGGCGGGTGGGCAGAGTGGGAGTGCAACCAAACAGCTGCACTCATTGCACTATAATTAATTTTATTTCCATCTGATCTCATCAGCGCTGTCCTAATTATAATTTATGTAACCACATTCTAGATAAACAGTATATAATTATTGGTGAGCAGGAGAACGGTGCACTGGAATACGAGGTGGGAGTTGTTTATTTTTAATCTCAGAACAATCTGCAACTTGCTCCTCATTATAAGCTGTGAAGTTCTGAAATCTAAAACTCTCACTAAGTTTCATCCCCTTAAAAAAATAGAATCTAATTACAATAGGAAGGACAGTGCTGTGTAGCTGCATGAATTTGTGTATGTTACTTACCTCTCGTGTCTTAGAAAAGTGTTCCTGTGGGGAAATTACCTTGTTGCAGAGCATAGAAAAGCTTCATTTACTCACGTATTATATTCAAGAGCTTTTCTTTTTGCTCCTGATAAAATTCCTATGGATTTTTGCTTTGTCGAGCAGTGTATTGCTTTGTTCTTCTTCACCCAAAGCACATGATGGGTATGGACAGAGATACCTTCAGACGTGGGTGTTGTGTCTGACAGTCGTTTGAAATAAAGGAAAACAAAACCTCTGCTGACTTTGCTATCACTGAAATAAATCTGGGTGTCATATTGAGTGCTGGAGGAAATAACGGATCGAGGGATTCTGAAACTTGTATTACTGGTTCTCAGGAATTGTAAGAAACTTCTCCGTCAGAGGGGGAATTAAACAACTACAGAAATACAGGAAACTTGTAGTAGATGAAAAAAATAAAATTTCCAAATAGAATAACTACGAAGTTACTTAAAAGGCGCAGCCAGTTAGGGCTGCGCGCAAAAGTGTTGGGGATGACAAGCTCTCTCAGCGCAGCCCCTGGAAACTACCTCCTCAGTGCTAATTTCAGCACGACTGAGAATGCCTGGAAACAGCATTCCACCGACGCATCCCTTCAGATCACCCAGACCTGAGCTCACTTTACAACGCCATGGCGGCTTGCCACGGTATTGCTCAAATGGGCTAATTTCCACAAAGGGCTGAAGATCAGCCAAAGGAGCGAGAAGGCAGCGTCGCTGTTAGCGGGGCTGGAAAGGTCATTGGTGCCAAACATCTTCAAGACGGAGGGCAGCTGCATTCTCGGTAAGGCACAGCACACGGGGAGCCGGAGAGAGCTGCTCTGCTCATTGAGGAGGGAATGACCCGCCTGGTATCCGAGGAGGGCTGGCTTCACTCTGACGGGGACAGCAGGGAAGGACACAGGACGGCCAGCTTCTGGGAGAGGTGGCAGTCGCAGGAGGTGCACACACAACTCCCAGCAGGAGCACAGCCGCAGCACAGCTGCAGGGCTATGGGAAAGGTGCATCGGGAAAGTGTCAAAGTCAAGGGAGGGGGGACAAATATCCGCATGCAACAGTAAACTGCACACAAAGTCTGTGAGATAACTGTACTTTGGGGAAAAAATTCAGCTTACAGCAAAACCAGTCTGTCCTGGTCCCAGGGTTGCCAAGGGGATGAGGGATTAACCGTGTTTATTCATCAGGTGTCTATAGGGGTTGGAAGTAGCCAGTTCTTCTGAGAAAGTCTACGGGAATGTAAAAACATAGCGCTGCAGTTACGGTGCTTAATCTCCTTGATAAACTGCAAATTTTATTCTATTTAAATCCTACCAAAAGAAGGATTGCACCTGTTTTTTTTTTTGTTTGTTTTTTTAGTTACTCTTTTTATTTTTTGTTGTTGTTTTCCCCAGAGCTGGAGGTGCTAAAACTATCCAGGAACTGAAATATCAGAATGATATCACTATTTTCTAAGACACAAAGGAGGAAAAAGCTGCAGGAGCAAAAGCTCCTTAAACTAGCGTAAGAAGTAAGCTGGGATTTACCAGGAAAGAGTTCAAATGGATAGGACTCAGGACAAGTTCCGTGCAGCGCACTGCACAGAACAAAATGCATGAAAAAATCCCCCAATTAAATGTGCCTGTCTTAATTTCTCTTTCATTGGCAGGCAGGGTTTATGTAAGTGAATCCTTTTGTTTTCAGACAAATTGTTACATAATTGATGTTTCATAGCCGAGGACTGTAATTTGGTGCTCTGTCAGCTAACAAATGGTAAAGGCAGAGAAACGGTAAATGTGGGAAAGATTTAAAGCCCTGTGCAAATTCTTCTTTCTACTTTCCTGGAGTTATTATTTATCAGACTTTAGATCGGGCTCAATAACAAGAAATAAACTAGAAACAGCTGTGGGATGGACATTTCAAAGCTCTAACCTCACTTTTCGAAAGGCTTTGTTAAAATTTAATTGTGCCTCTTTAGACTGCAGTCCCAAAACAGGACCCGTTCAGCTCAGCCTCTGTCTCCACACCCACTTCGTCTCAGTGGGAATGCCCCAGCCGGAGGGGTTCCGGACACCTCCATGACACGTCTGGTAGTTGCTTTTCTCTTACCTACCGTGCTGCTCACTGACACAAGGCAGAGGAAGCTGTGGCTCAGCTGTGGTAGTTCATGGAACTTTTTGCTGCCTCATTTTCTTTTCAGAAAAGCAATATTAAATGTGACTGAGCCCTTGCTAGCTGCAGTTTCCATATCTGTAAGGCAGGAGATTGACTTTGCGTTTTGTAGTTTTTCAGTGTGGGTGAAAAATTGCTTATTTTTCAGTTAGCATTTACTCTACAACAATGGTGATCTCCTCGAGCAGCTGCTTTGCTCTGCAGAGTGTGGAAAATAAGCAGGGGAAGGGCACTGCTTGTCTGCCTTCATTGCAGTGCCAGGGCATCGCAGCTCCTCTGTGAGCTGAGTGCTGCAGGCAGAAGCACTGCGAGGAGATAGCAGCTTTCTGCAAATCATCTGTTTCCTTTGAGTCCCCTGTTGGCAGATTCAGTGCCCACTCGAGGCTGCTGAGCCAGCCCCTTGCAGCCATGAACCACACAGGTTTCACTTTGCAAGGGAACAAAATCGAGCCCGAGGACTGTGAATCGAAGGGTATTTTTTATTGGAGAACAGGACATATGGAAGAAGTATAAGCAAAGCTCCGGCTAGGCTACCTGCAAAAACTTTCCATGAATCATTACCAGCTCCCGAAAAGCTTAACCTGAAAGCAAGAGCCTTTAAAAAGAGATGCCCTGTATGTGAGTTTGTGCAGCTCAAAGCCCAGGAAAGGAACAGAAGATGACGAAAATCAGTGGTTATTCTCCTCCTAAAGAAATCCTGCGCTCTGTATGGAGTGCTAGGCACTCAGTTCCTACTCTGGAACTTGCAAACAAAAGCAGTTTGTTTTGGGACAGGGTTTCAGACTTGAATCTGAAATTCTTTTTCCTTATTTCTCAGTATTTAATTTTCAGGCTAATTTGTGATACGTCTTTACTCTCCCATTAGTAAAATGGTTGCTTCAAACTAGGAAAAAAAAAAGTTTCAAAAGTCCGGAATATTTCAAGGCTTTCAGTATTTCAGCTCCTTCCCAAAAGCATCTTTAAATTAAACTTCAGAACAAAACAGAGGAAAGCATTAATTCCTATGCTTAAGGAAAATGGACTACAAATTCCTCATAGGAGAAATACTGAGTCACATTTTCAAATATGCATTGCAGGTTTTTTATTACAATTTGCTGCAGAGATTCTTTTTCTCTGGAATGAACGTGCCAGTTTCACATTCAATGCCTGCTCCTTTTCTTAGGACTATTCTACGTACGAGTTTTGGCTGAGATCATTAGCACCAAAGTAAACAGCACTAAGAACCAATTCCTCACAGCACCGCTAATATTTATTTACTTATTTTTATTACTGAAACAAATGTAAATGCACGGACGCTACGGGGTCACTGCAAACCCCAGTGGTTTAATGCTTTGAGATGGTGTTTCACCTACACGCTGGCCATGCCTTTAAATAAAACAACACTTCGATGAACCTTGATGACGTGTCACTTACGTTTTATACCCTTTGCTCTCTTTGAAGTGCAATTAACTCCAAGCCCTTATCGTTTAGGGGGGGGGGGGGGGGGGTACTCAGGAAGCAGCAGAATAACCCAACGTGCAGCCTGGGGGCTGGCCCCCTCCCACCCCACTAGGTACAGTCTCCCCACAGCTGGGGAGAATCATGCTGTCAGGGCTGCACGCTGTCCTCGGAGCTTCCCTGGCACCAGCCTGGCTTTGCAGCAGCACCAGGTGCTGACATGAAGGAGAGGCAGGCTTGCCGAGGGCAGCACAGCAAGGGGAGGCTGAGGAAGAGGATGGGAAGGAAGGGATCACTTGCAGGACCCTCATCTGCCCCTCAGACCACAGCATTTGGGCCACCCTGGCTCCTATTTTAACAGAAATGTTTTCTGCACTCGTCTGTCTAAAAATGACAGGCAGCCCTATAATATATGTTTCTTTTTTCCATATTCATTTTGGAGGTTTTGTGAGAGATTTAACCAATTAGATGTGTTTTTAATAAACAAATCTTGAGGCTCATATTTCTTTTCTTTTGTCCCTAAAGTTGGAATGCTGTCCTACAGACAATTGAAAACAGCATAGTCCTAATAGATTAAATCTGGTTGCACGAGTTTTAAAAACACAGTTTGGCTCTCGTTATCAGCAGAAACAAATTAGTATGTAGAAAACAAAGAAAATACATCCATGCTAGGATGGAGCTCAGCTCTAATTAGCAGAGAGGATAATTTCAAAAGCTTTTTTTTTTTTTTTAAATAGACTTGTAGAGTTTCTAAAAAGGTTTGGGATTTCTAAAATTGTGTATTGTACATCTAAAAATCTGACATCCTGATCTGCAATAGCACACATGTAAAAGGGAACAGTGCTGTCAGAAGAGATGCTGCATAGCTTGGTTCCCATAGAGTTGGACTTGGCTCCCATAGAGTTGGGCTTGCTACCCTGATCTCAGCAGTCCTCAGCAGCATGGCCTGAAGACCAGTGGCAATTCCCCATCGCACAGAACCACCGTGAGCAAGGTTTTAGGTCAAATGTCCTAAATGCTGATGTGTGGGATTGACAGTGGTGCACTGACCTACACGGACTGGCAGATACTGTTTTGATCTATGTGCTTAACCAAGGTTAGCATTCAGACCTGAGCAGACAGCAGGGAACTGAGCTGACCCCAAACTGGATAATGTGGTGTTTTTCCCCTAAAACTGGGATGGAACTGTTCTTCTGCAGTTTTGCTGAAGTTGGACCAGACCTGGAAGAACCCCAGTCAGAGCTGAACCCAAGCAGAATTGCTAAGTGAGCACAGGCTTCTCTCCCTGTGCTGTTCTGTGGCAGCAGGGCGAGCACAGAGTGCAGTCACTGCTCAGTTTGCGTTGCTGCCGATGGACCTGAACAACTCGTAGCACGTTCAGCTTCCACCGGTGAATTTATGGCACTGCTTACAAACTAGTGGAAAGAAAAGGAAACACCAGATTTTCCCTTTAATCAAACCTGGACCTCCGCTGTTCCCCTCTTCCTTCCGAGGCTTATCGCCTTCCTCCCACCGCTCTCCTTTTCTGCATGTTTAGGCTGTAAGCAGCGACGTGACCAGCGCTGGCTGTGCTAAAGACAACGAGGCTGCTGCTATTTATTAGAGAGGGAACCGGAGCTGCTCTGCGCACATCCATATGTTTTGCTAACTTTCTAAGATATTCTTGGACAGTGTAAAATAAATAATCACAACTGCCTCAACTGGCAGAAAGAATGCAAGCTATCTAACAAACTGCTTGTGTTCCTTTTCTGGGCTAAGACGTGGGCGCATTGTCTGCACTGAAAGCAGCCGCCAGGACGGCAGTGGGGTGGTACTGTAAGTCCCCAGGTCTGGTCCCTCTGGTTCTAAACACAATACAGTTCCTTCCATGGTGACTAGAACTGAAAAACAAAGCAAAGCAAAGCAAACATTGGCAAGCAGAGGTACAGGAAGTTAAGAAAGGAAACTTTCAGCAGTCACAGGGCTCTGTGCGAGGGATGATCTTATACATTGATTGTGGCGTTCTCCGCTCCCCGGTGCCACTCTGAATCACTTACAGATGTGCTTTCGCACCGCAGTACTACAAACGGCCCGTGACACAGAAACGTGACAGCCGTACTGCGGCTACAGGGCAGCCGGCTCCTCGTCAGTCAGCGGCTGACGGTGCCTCCCCGCTCGGTTTGCAGCTAAGGTCACAGCGCACAGCGCATGTAAGCTGTCCCGCCCCTGTTCCTAGAAGGCTGAGGTGTGCCTGAGACAAAGCATTTACCGTGGTTTAACGGACATACCGAAATACAGCATCACTTATCAGTTATTTAAAAGCAATTTCAGCCCCTTGCGTCGAATTTATTATCTGCCCGCAATCGCAGACCGACACGTATGCCGAGTGACCCAAAGCATTGTTTTCGAGCCGCCGCGCAAAGCGCTACCCGCGCAGATGCCGGCCACAGAACAACTACCCGCGCATCCACGTCCCTCACAGGCAGCGCACCCGCGCCCCGCGCCCCGCCGGCCCTTCGCACCCACACCGCCCCGCGAAGCGCGGAGGGCTGCGCGCACTGTGCCCCCCTCGGCGGTGCGCGGCTTCCGCGTACCGGCACGGAACGGCCGAGAGCGGGGTCGGGCTCCCGTGGGCGAACGCTCCTCGCTGCGGGCCGCTCGGAGGGGAGCGGCGAGACCGAGCGGCCGCGGCGTTCCGCGATGCGTCCGAACGGAGCCGGGCTGCGCACCGCGCTGCGTCGGGAGACGACATCGCCGCTCCCGGGTCCGACAAAACCCTCCCCACGGATCTCGTTCACCTCAGCCGCGGCTCCCCCGCCCCGCTCTGGGACACAGGCCCCCCCCCTCCCC
>NC_034409.1:45567006-45694643 GCF_002078875.1 Numida meleagris
GACGCCGCCCCCGGAACGGAGCGGGGCAGGACGGGGCCGTACGCTGCTCGCCGGGCTCGGCGCTCCGCCGCGTGCGAAACCCGAGTGCGTAGGGCCGGGAGAGGACGGGGCCGGGGGCGGCGTGGGCCGCGACCTGTCAGAGGGCGCGCCGGGCCGCTCCTGGCGTCACGGGCGTCACGGAGCGTTTGGTGCTGGGAAACAACGACCTCTGACGGGAAGGACTGGGGGAATGTGCGTTTTGGGACCCTTCGTGGACAGGTCACATAGGTCCGGAAAAGCCCGAACCTGGTTCTGTAGGTGTGGGGATGAGTCGGGGATGCTGGGATGTGGAGGTGCGGTTCCTGAAGTTTGGCTCTGCAGTGGAAAGACGTGTGTTTAGGAGTGCCTGGGAAGGGCTGAGCTGTGCCATCCTGCAGCTAAACTGGAGTCACGTCTGTTTGTTTTCCCTTTAGCAGCAGTTTTACAAGGCAATTTTACTTTAGAGCTCGCCATGGACCTCTAGTTAGACTAATTAAAATTAATTGAAGCTGTTCCCTGTTGCATTAAACTCTGGCCCTATGCTTGTCTGCATCAAAATCCTGATAACGCCTCCATTTCTGTCTGCTCAGTTCCTCAATCAATCAGACATGGTAAACACCCCTAAAGAAACACTTTAATCCTTAAAAAGACCCTAAATGTCAGTAAGTGCCATCCTAACAGTCACCTTGGTGGTGAGTGGCCCTGCAGGCTGTGAAACCTCTGTTGTGCTCGCCCCTAAGTCCATGGGCCAGGTGCTTTCTTCAGCAGGCATTCCCACTGCACATTCATAATCCAGTCAGCATTTCCCAGTACATGAAGGTGCAGACAGATGGTTTGAAAAGGGTTTGTTTGTTGGAAGCACTGACCAACTTGGTCATGAGGACAAGGAACGGGGCACATGTTCCACTCACAGTGACTGGAGGCCTCTGTTTCCTTTATTCATTGTGTGGGGGAGGCCCATGGGGCTACTAATACACGTACACAGGGGGAGGCAGAAGCGTTTTGTGGCATTGGGAAGAGCTTTCTGCCTGGGTTCAGAGCGGGGGTTGTGTGCCTGCAAGCATGTCCTGAGCTCACAGGTCAGCAGGGAATTTGAGAAGTGAGAAACTGCAGGGATCTGCTTTCTGACTGTTGGGCTGCTCCCACATGTATAAAAGCATCTAGAGACGAGAATGTTGAGCTTCACCCGTCCCAAATGAGCATCCTAACACCAGATGCTGTTTGTCTGCCTCCTGGCTCTCACCGTCACCACACTCCATGATGGGGTTCAGTGTTTGGGCTGCACCCATCAAACCAGGACTTGTAAAGAGCAAGTAGCAGGAGAGCTGCTGCTCAGCTCTGAGATGGCCTGAGGCAGAAGGTGGGCACCTCAAGATTCTGGGTAACCTCTTGGGCAGGTGCCATCCAGCGCTGCATTCAGCGCTCAGGGAAAGCGTTTTCAGAAAGTCGCTTTGTCAGAGGGTGTCGCAGATGGGGTTTTCCAGTCCCTCCCTTTTGGCTCTTGCATTCTGTGCAGAACACCATTTATATGCTTGTATGCTCTGTTGATTACCTGCCCTAAATGTCAACAATCAAGCCACATAGGCATGTCTTTAATGGAGAGTTAACAGGCATCTCTGACAGGAGAAAAACTTGAGCAGAGCTCTTAAAAATCTTGTCTCTCCCTGTATCTTCGAGCTAAATGAAATATAATTCCTGTACGGTCAAGCTGTTATAGCAGCAACTTCTAATTTAATTACTAGAAATTCTCCTGGTAATCACATTCAACACCTGCTACAGTTTTTTGGCTTCATGATTTAATCACAAGAAAGTATTTAATTGTATTACTAAGTCATTTTCCTTTGCAAGTGCCATTAATGATCCTGGGGATATGTTTGTCATTAGGGACTAGACTAGACATCTTGATTTAGTTCCTAGCTCTGGCACAGACTCTTGTTTTGATCTTGGATGAGTCGCCTGGTCTCTTTCTCAGAATGGCTATAAAATGCATCTTTTCCAGCTTTTGTCTAGTCGGTGTGTTAGTCGAGTGAAATGGAAGCTGGCAGGCGGCACCCAATTGCTTCCTATAAACACATTAGAAGGGTGAATACCAGGGAGGGAGAGGAGCTGTCTAGGCTAAAGAATGATATTGGCAGAAAAAAACACCTATAAATAGAAGGTGAATACATTTAAGATGGAAATTTGAGGAAAATTTCTCATAACCAGGTCAGTCAAGTCCTAAAAGAGCCATCTAGGATGGGCTGGGGGAGAGGACAACCTGGTGCATAAGGTACGTTTCCACCCCTGCTGAAATTAAGATGTGTTGGGTTGCCAGGACCACTTGCAAGTGGAGCTGCCCTCATGTCTCAGATGTTGAGAGCAGAGGTTAGGTGTGACATCGGGTTAATTTTTTGAGGAAAGAGTCTCTCATGGACTGGCAGGTGCTCCAGCTGCTTTGGGGGTGGACCTTGGCCTGTTAGTGAGCCAGGTGCTTCGGCATGGTAGTCGTTCCATCTAAGCACATCTTCACAGTGCCAAAAGTTCTCTTCCTGTCTAATATTTCCCAGAAATGGCTGTGTTTTAGCTTGTAGGACTGTATGATTTGAGCAGAAAGGAGGTGGTGGAGATTGTTAGTAGGTTTCCCAGGCTGATGATTCTGAGAATGGAATTCTTTGTAAAGAATGTTGAGGATCGAACATCACTTGGGGGTGTTCGTGGTTGAAATGTTTTAATCTTGCATTCCCCCACTCGTTTGCTCATGTTCTAGGTTGCCAAATGGATGCCAGAGACAAGCAGCTTTTGCGCTCCCTGCGCCTGGAGCTCTGCACGGAGGTGCTGGTGGATGGACTGGTTATTCAGTATCTCTACCAAGAAGGCATTCTCACCGACAGTCATGTTCAAGAAATAAAATCCCAAACCACCAGTCAAAGGAAAACCATGATGCTCCTTGATATTCTTCCTACTAGAGGACCCAAGGCTTTTGATGCATTCCTGGATTCCTTACAGGAGTTCCCATGGGTTAAGGACAAGTTGAAGGTGAAGCGTAAGGAAATGACAGTACAAGATCCTGCAGGTAAGGCCAGGGTTGTTGTTGCTGGTATTTTGAAGCTTGTTCTCAAGCTGGAGTTTTGAAAGCGTTGAACGTACCGGTAATTTCAAGTTATGCATCATGTAGATACAGAGCGTGATACCAACATAGGGCGCAGCCTGAATTTCCTGGAAGCCAGCCCAATGCCTGGAAGTGTTACCAAGCTTGGGGTGTGAGCAAGGCTGAGTTTCTGGGCACGGGGAGGCAGCAGCTCGACTGAGGCTGCCTTTGGAGAGCTGGGAGATGTAGGAGGACCCAGACTCCATTACTTCAAAGGCAATGGACTATAAGAAGTAGTTGTCCCTAGCTGCATAATGGCCTCTTTGCTACCCATAACTGATTAATGTGTGCTTTATGTACATTTTATGGTGTTTCGTTTCTGGATTGACAGAACTTTTATTTATGTAACTTTATTATTTTAATGTTGTTTTAATTTAGTAGCATATGCTAATTTAGAATTATGTGGTTTATTTTGTTTATCGGAGTGCAGATATCTAGGATTATTACCACCAAAATTACTAGCTGCTGCTTAGTTTTAAAAAGAGTTTAGAAGTTAACTGATTTACTGGATATTATGTAATCTTGTTGAATCTCTGTTTTTCTGACATTTGAGCATACTTCTAAAACAAGTTTCCTGGATTTGATGTTTATTCTGAAACCATTTCTCTACCAATAATGCGTGCAATTACTAAGCTGTTTTGAAGTCGGGAAGACTGCTTAAAATACATTTCCCTTGCCCTGGTTTCTTGCAACATGTGTTAGTTGTTAAATAGTTAGTTATAGGTAATAATAGTTAAATAGTGAAGTAGTTCACATTTGGGAACATCTTTTTCTGAGCAGTTGGATTAACTTTCCTTCCTTCCCTCCCCTAGCCTCCCCCCATTTAGATTTGGTCATATTATGATGTGTGATTTTTCCAGTGTCGGTGTGCTTTGCGTGAGGCTCTAGGCTTGTGAAGATGTGTGACTCAGGACTGTTGAACATCATGTGCACCTGTGCCTGAATTAGCTGCCCGCTGGAGAACGTTTTGTCAAGATCTGCTGGACATATACGGCATTATCTTACCTTAGGGCATTTTTAATGAAATGTCATGACGGCTTATCTATCTGTTGGGTCTCTGTGGAGATCTGCATTGTGCTTGCTCTACAGCTGCGGAAATAGTAAATAATTTTCAGAACTTTTTGGAGAACAAATATCATGTGCTGCCCATGGGAGAAAACGCTGAGTTCTCAGCACGGTGCAAACTTACGGTGTTGAAAGTGTCGGAAAAGATGGTGCTGTTATGACAAATCCTGTCATGCTCGTGTTCCTTATTTGCCTTACAAATCAATGTGTGTGTGTTTGCTGATTGCTGGTTAAGCTATTGAATAATCCTCAGAGTTCCTCAAAAACACATGCAGCCATCGAGGACAGGCAAGGTCTCATTTTTTTACTTGAGAAATGCTTTCAGATTTGTATTCTTTTGACTGTTTTGTGGATTGCTTGTTCCTGTTGTGACTAACATACTGTAGTTATGCATATCAGGTTCTTTGGTTTCGAGTGGGCTGAGTGTATTGCCAAATCAAAAGTATAAAGAAAAGATTTCCAGGTTAGATCAAAGGTTACTGTCGTTTTGTACTGTGGCAATCTGGAGTGTAAGATAAGGGTAAGCTTTAATATTTGGGCATGTTCTTTAGCAGCCAAAGAAAGATCACCATCTGGACCCTAATAAATGATGAGCGTGTCCTGAAGTGCATTGGAAACTATGGTGACATCATCAGGGCTGATTACATGCAAGAAAATGTGGTTTGGGATAAAAAGCCTCGCTTTGCATTCGGAACAACAAACTTGTAAGCTTTTGTCTCAGCAGAGTACTTGAGCATATGCTTGGCTTTAAGCATGGAAAAAGCCATCGCCTCTAATAAAACTGTAAGCATGCTTAAAATGAAATGGGTTCTTCAGTGCCACACTAGGTAACTTCTACCTTACTGGAAACAGTTCATAAAAAATGATGATTCGTCACTGGCAATTTGTTTTAAAGAATCTATTTGTAGTGAAAAGAGCCTTCCACATACATTGTATGTTTTTTAAAACTGTAAGACTTCTAAAATTGAAATTTGTTTAATGGCCTCACATTTTAAAGTCTTTATTCCTTGGAATCATGCATACTTATGGAAATAGCATGCCTGCTGTTCGCTTGTTTATGCTTAATTAAAATTCTGTTTACTTAAGCAAAATATCCTCAGTTTTTGCAGATCTTTTTCAGGACTAAGGACCGGTGGCAAGTTGTTCCCTTAAGGAAGGTTTTGTTTTGTAGTCCTTCACTTCTTACAAACTACACGCAGGACTTTTAAAAAGTTAATGCAAGTACGCTATTTATCCGTAGGTGAGAACTTAGGCGCATGCACACTGATTTTTCTATCTAGGGCTTTGGACTCTTGTGCATTTTGGTTGAAGAGATCAGGCTTTCTATCTGTGGGTCAGCTGCGAAATAGTTTGTTGGTAACCAGTTTAAAAAAAATCACAACCGGAATTGTTAAGAAGCTTTTACTTTATTTTCTTCCCCTTGTAAAAGAAAAGAAATCAAAACAAACAAACAAACAATTTAAACAGGAGTTTTAGAAGGACAGAAATAAAAACATTTTTGGTGATGCAGTGTAATTATGATCTGGTGGACTGAGCAGCTACGAGATGGAAGCCAAAGTCTGAGACATAAACAAGACACTGCCACTGACTCATCGTGAGCTTTGGGCAAATTGTTTCAAGGCAGTGGATTTGTCAATCACAATTTGTGTAACTCGGTGTAATGCTCACGGAGTGACATAGATTGTAACTGTAAATTGGCCCAGGATTCAACCCAGAGTGTGCTGTTTGGCTGCTTGCAAGTAAATGAGCCTTAAAAGCTGTGACATCCTGAGTTTCATTGCTTAGTATCAGTTTAGCTTTAAAGTAATAGTTCCAGATACTGTTAACTGCTGTAGTTAGAGGGAGCACAGAAGACCCTAATCCTGCAGAGCTCGAGGAGCAGTTTCTGCTGGCATCAGGAGACTGACCGCAGGCAGGTAGGGCTACTTACATCTATATAAGTGCAACAAAGAGATCCGAGATTGCATCCCTTTGCTTGTTTATGCAGATGACAGCCTTTTGTCTAGGGTAACTTTTCTCCTTTTTCTGTGGGTTCTGTCAGATGGCCACACCTTGAGGAAACCTTTCTTAAGGTAGGAAAAATGTAAGTGTAAACCCAAAAAGATCAGGAAGAAAACTTGAAGTCATGTGTTTTGGAGGTAAATATTTATGACTTTAATTGATTTCAAGATGATTAGGATGTACTTCTTGCTTGTTTAAAAACCTGAGATAGAGTAGTTCACCCAGTGCAGTGTCATTGCTTGACTTACAAATCATTACAGAGATCAACCCCAGTTGCGAGTGTCTGTTTTTGAAGGTTGTAACTTCTGCTGCAGTAAGAGTTAACACAAATAGCATAGGTCTTCTAAAAGACGATTGTTTTTTCTGCCCTAGTTTGGATAGCTTTAAGCCTTTGTCAGGAGCATAAATCTTCAGTATAGTATTATAAGTCCTCTGAAAAGCTACAGCTGTTGGCAACAAAATTCCATTCTTTCTAGGAACAGCACACAGTTACCCAATATTTTTTGCTCTGAGGAAAATAACATAAGCTTTGAAGGCGTTTGTTTATCAAAGTGTTTTTCTAGTCTCTCTCTGCTCAGGAATTTCTCTACCCAAGTATTATATTTCTGTATATGCTGTATGATGCTGTAAAATTATTTACTTCAAAAAATATTAGTACTGCACTTCTTTGTAGTATAGATTATTTCTCCACTCCACAGGAAATCACAGCATATTGAGAAAGAGAAAAATGTGAGATACAACGTTTGCCAGTGGAATTCTGCGGCAGCCAATGCTATCCTGGCTAATGTTAGTGAATCTGGGGCATTGAGTTACACAGAATCATCTTGGGAAAGCTGTTTTGTCACATCTAAGCCAGGAATATTTTCTAACGTATGGCTTCTTTTTCTTTGTTGTTGTTGTTCTTGCGCTATCTACTCAGTGTTCTGCACTAGGGTCCTGTTAGACTCGGGTGAGGTTTTATGTTTTAAACAGATTTTGGTGGGGTTGGGGTTTTTTCCTGGACATTTGTGAAGTGCATGTTTTTGTATAGCTCTATAAAACTCCATGTTGTGTAACGCTTTGGATGAAGCATGCAAATACAAAGCAAAACAAGTACTTTTACTGAGAAAGCCATCCTTCCCTCCACCCCAGCTTTACCAAAGTCCTTTTCCACAGCTGGGTTGTAGATTTCTAAGAGTTTTGATTCAAATGCAGCAGCATTAGGACATGGGGAAGTTTAACATCTCTTCTTACCTTTGTTGGCTGCTTCCTGCCCTCTTCCTATTCTGCTTCCTCTCACTTCTAATGCAGTGAGGAAACAAGCTGGTCTCTTTGCCTTTTCCATTTGGATGTGAGATAGGAGAGCAGCTGAGGTATTCCTTTTCTCTCCCTAAAATGGTGGACAGAAGAGGGTGGTTTTTTTTTCTTTCTTCTCTTTCCCTCCCCTCTCTTGTATAGTCCAGTGACAGAAGGGGGAGTTTCCTCCCATAGAGGAAAGGGATGGGCTTAGCAGTTTTGGCTGCACTGAATTGACCTGGATGAAGGAATGCCCTTGTGCCACATCCCAGTGCCTGAAGGCTGTAGAAAAAGTTCTCTAGTTCTCTGGAGAGATTCAAATCCATCTTTGTAGGAGAATTTCCCAAACTCTTTTCCATATTCCCATCTCCCCTGAAAATCGGGTGTTACATTTACGGCTTTGGCTTTGCTCCTGACCGCAGTGAGATCTGGCATTGAAGGTCTGCGCACACACTCAATAAACAGCATACATCGTGATATGGACAAGTAATCAGCTTCCCTGGTTCTCCACAGCATTCTGTGTATGTATTTTACTTTGAATGGGCATATGACTGTAAGTTTTTTAAATTATTTTTTACAGTTTAGGGAATATTTTAGTTGCTTTTTCTTGCCCTGTTAATAAGCAGCTATGTTTTTGCTGCTTACGCTTTATGTTTTTCACTTTGAGAAGCCTGAATCATAGGCATCACTGCTGAGAACTGTAGCATTCCCCCTCAGGTCTCAAGCAGTTTCTTTCATGCAAGTTAACAGCCATATTTAGTTGTACTTGATATCATCCTCAGTAACACAGATACGTGAGGCTAATGACAATTTGAGATTTAGTAAAGTATTTAGTTCTCTGGGAACAGGAGGGGAGTAAGTTCTGGCAAGAGAAGTATCTGGGCCATCTGTACCTGGTCAACTACTCATAATCAGTGCCAGTGCTTTGTGGGAAGCAATGGGTAACAGGGATTGGACACTCCCTCGCAGAAGGAATGGGAACATCCATCTGCTGACCAGACCTGATGACTTCCAAGGCTTGCTGCTTTCCCAAGGACTGGATCCAGGACATCTTGGAGGTTGCCAACGCCCATCTAATCATCAGACTTTGCTACTCTTTCATGAAGGCACCAGTAAGACTTAGCAGGTTGAAGATGACTGCAGGGCTTAGTGACTCAGAGTGAAGAGGCGGAGCCCAAGAAATGTTCTCCACCCTGGGCAGGAGTGGATGCATCCTGCGTGCTCACGCTTCTCTGTGTACCCAGTGGCACGGTCATACAGGTCTGTGTGGCCACAGGACCCGTTTCAAGAAATGGGGATTGCTAGGGACCAGTGGTATCAAGTGAACAGTGTGTGGCAAAGATGTCTTTACCAGCAGGCATGCTGGAATGAATTGGAAGTCTGCTCTTACACAGTGCAGTGATGCCATTGAATTTGCAGAGACACAGTGGAAATTTCACACAACTGCACTATTATAGTGAGTGGTCACAGGCTCTTAGACAGGGATGCCATTGGAGTCTCTTCAAAGAAGTGTCTTGAATGGAAAGAGCTTTGCTGTTGTCTGGGCAGCAGGCTGGTCAAGAGCTATGGGTGAGGATCAGATGGGGAGTGCAGTAGGAGACATTGTGATGGTGTCTGTTGTAAAACTGTCTGATCCAAAATAGGCAGTACGTAATGAAGAGAAGGCTTCAGGGGAACATGATAACAGCTCGCCAGTGCCTACAGGGAGATTATCAAGAAAACACAGAGGCAAACTCTTCTAAGCAAAGTGTGGTGGGAAGATGAGAGGTGACAGGAGTTAGTTGAAATGGGTAATTCTGACTGGCAATAAGGAATATTTTTTTCATGATGAGGGCAGTCAATAAGTGAAATGGGGACTCAGAGAGACTGAGCAGTCTTCGTTTTTCGAGGTTTTCAAGAGCCAGCTGGATAGAATGCTTAGCAGGATGGTTTGATCCCAGAGCTGATCCTGCTTTGACCAGGAGGCTGGGTGTGAGGCTTTCTGAGGTCTCTTCCAAACTGAATTTTCCTAACATCCTATTAAGTCTTCTTAAAAGAACATTTACATTGCAGGCCCTGGTTCTCAGGGCAACATGAACCACGTTGGTGCATACTGGAAATGCGGCACAGTAGGGCAATCCAAGAGATTTCTGGAGCGCAGAGGGGACAATATATTGATGGCTGTCATAGGTGGGTGGACTAAGGAAAGCAGTCTGCTGGCCTTGCTTCTCACAGATAAGGAACGACAGTTTAGGGATGTGATAGTTAAAGTCAGTCTTCTCTGCAGTTACCATGCAGTACTAAAGGTTAAGATCCTGAGAGAAGTGAGGAAGGCAAGTAGCAGAGCAAAGATCATGGGCTGCGGCTTGTTTGTGAAACTGGTTGATTGGGCACTGTAAGAGACAGTTCTGAAGGACAAAAACACCCAGGAGACATGATTGATCATCGAGGAAAATTTTGAGTCACAAAAAGAGTCCATTCCTGTGTGCAGAAAAGGAAGCAGGAATTGCAGGAGGCCAGTTTGGCTGTAAGAGGAACTTCCAACTGAACTCATGATAGAACGACCACCTTTGTGGATGACAGGTGTAGATTTTGTTTACCTTAAGGCTTTCAGCACAGTTTCTCTTAGCATTCTAGCTGTGAAAGTATGGACTTAATGTGTGGACTGCATGGTAGGTGAAAAAAAAAGGCTGGATCACCAGGCTCAAAGGGTGGTGGTCAGTGGTTAATTAGTTAATTCTCTGTCCGTTTTCCTCTTCAGCTTGCGTCATAGTATGATAAAATCATGCCAATGTTTTGTATGTCCAAAACCATGCATAACTACAGTCCTCTGTGATCCTTGAGATCTTTTGTTAATTGTTGCCAGCTTCCCACTGTTGGTCTTGTCTCAGAGTGTGGCATGGGAACCACTGAAAATGCTTTGTGCAGACAATAATCATTGTTTTCTAAAACAGAGGGGAAGTGTTCTTCTCAGTACCTAACCCTACAGCTTGATAAAGCCAGTTGTAAACTTAAAAAAACAAGATGCAGTTGTTATTTTTGCGTTATGTTATCAGTACTGGCATTCTGTTGATGCTGATTAATAACTCTTGGGGCCCGTATGCACACGCTAATAAATACTTGAGAGTAACTGAGATAAATTCCTATTTAAGTCTTTTAAGATCTCTTTTCGCAAAATTTTTCTTGATGGATATTTTCTTTCAGAGCTGGCCAGCAACTTTTTGCCACCTCCAGAATTGCCTTGGAGCTTCATCTGAAAAAGTTTGTTTAATCTTTGTATTCCCACTGTGCGGAAAAATCTATTGTCTTTTATAAATTAAGACTGTGAATGCTGCTTTTAAAAAGAAACCAATCAACAAACCACACCCACCCTAGTTTGCATGTGTTGCGGAGGCTGCTTAGCTGTCCAGAGTCAGAAAAATGTTGTCTAATGTGTTACAGGTGAAAACCTGACTTTGCTGAAGTCACGGGATCCTGGCTTCTGTTGACTAGAGCAGGACCACCATAACTCGATGATCAAGGACATTGAAGGTCTTGACACTGATGACTGAGATGTTCTTTCCAGTGAAGGAACGGATGCACTGCTGTCTTACCTACATTGACAGGGCACTATGTCTTGATCTTTGAAGCAACATCTTTTCTGCAGCTGAAAAGCTATTACTAGTTCAGACTGCCCGTGCTATGGCATTTTGCCTGTTGACTGGGAACATCAGCAGTGTCAGACTTCCTTCTGACTGCAACCTGTCACTTGTATGACAAAGATCAGGAAGTTTCTCTAAGATACAGCTTATTATTTATGGTTATTATACCCGAGAAGCCTCCCTGCTTTGCCTTGCTCAACTAAACTTTCCTTCCAGATTTGTTTATTTGTTTTATGGTCATATATGTTTGCATGAATGAGAATTAAAACAAACAAGCAGAATTGGTTGTAACCTCAGAGGGATGCTGCTGCAGTTAATCTTTTTAGATTCAAGATTTTGCATACAGGACTTCAAAGGCAATTTTTATCTATTTGGCAATTGTCTGCGTAAACAGAAAACCAGTTGTGTTGCCTTTTTAAGCCATTGAACCCTTGTTCCACTGTGCTGTCAGATTTTCTTCTTAAAGTTTTCTTCTTGCTCTTGCTTTGTCTGTGAATAGATTTGTGTTCCGTCATATATTGATGCATTGACGGGGAGTTGTACACACGTGTTGATAAACATCTCTGTTTCACAATGCTGTGAACTGAAGCTTTACTGTTTATTCCAATCCACATTTAGAGAAGGAGCTGATTTGATTTATATTACGCAGTTTGTGTGTGCGGGAAATAAGCATTAATGCATCAGGTCAAGGGGAATAAATTGCCATTAGTGCACCATTTCTTCTGGCAGCCTTCTTAATCTTAGTGTTTCACCACCTTGCTTGGGATTTGCAAAGTACTCATAGTTAACCCAACCCTCCACCATTCAAGGTCAAGGGTAAGCTCCCTGGGCTTTAAAGAAGGCAATTTTAGTCCTGTGCTGATGCTTTTGAAAATCTTACCTTTCATTTGTAGTTAATGATGTGTTGAGCTCTTTAACGAACAGCTTGTTTCAGTCTTTGGACCTGTCTAATACATGGGCTACGATTGAGTGAAGGGGCTTTGTGCAACTTCAAACAGGTAAAGGGTTAACAGAGCCCCTCGCCAGCCCCAGGCTTCCAAAGTAGGCAGCTGATTCCGCCTTTATCAGGGGTATGCAAGTCCTCAGCAAAGTAACTGCTGAGAAAGGACAGCTGGACCAAAAGGAAAATCAGTACTTTCTAGTATTTCTGTGTACAGAATGTAATTCTTCCAATATGTTTTTATTTACTGCAGCTGATGGCTGTGTTCACTCAGCTTTTTGAAGGGACATTTCATTCCTACTCCTCTTCTGCTTAATTAAGAAGTCATGTGCTTCTCTGTGATCCAGTTCTGCCACATCCCACGAGAGATCAGCTTTTTTTTAGTGTCTGAGAGCAGTGATTGCTGCGGTAATGATTGCAGGGCACCCTTGATCTTCTTGTTTTGTGTGCTCATGGGGCATCTGAAAAGTTCACCTGCAAAACACTCGTTTTAAAAGCAACTCAAGGTTATTCCTAGAAGTGCTAGCCGGCTGTTTGTAGTAGCATTTAACTCAGGATTATGGGAACGTTGCACTTGCAGGCACTCCGTTCCCAAAGGGGAAGCCTTAAATCCTTCCCCAGGGAGAAGATGGATGTGCCTGCAGCCAGGCCTCCAGGCCTTGCAGCTTTTGCCACCCACGTCCCATGTCACCCAGGGCACGTCCCAAGGCTATCTGCCTCTTGGCAGCGAGGTTAGGCATTTCTCCAGCCATCTGCCCATGTAGCCTAGTCCAGTGGACACTCTCCACGCTGCTAGAGGGGTCGGGCAGCCTCTGCCAGCAGCCAGCGGCAGGGCAAGGAGCCTGCACTTCCATTTTGTCCCACGGTGCTGCAAGGAGAGTGCATCCTGTGCTGCAGAGCCTGCGTATCTTTGTAGGAGAGGGCTTTCAGTCCCTGGTGCTGCAGCCCTTTGTGTAGAACCATTTGGCAGTGATGTGGCCCTGCTATGTGACAGGTAGATGCTCCTTGTGACTTGCCTCTTAGGCTTTCCCTGGGGTGTGCACCTCTCGTATATGTGTATGTGGCCACTGACCCCTTCAGCTGTCTTTAGCAAATCTGAAGTAGAGGGAGCACTCCAAGGGATATATGTAGTGCTTTCTGGCTGTCGAAAGAACCATACTTAAGTCCCAGGAAGAGATAAGATAGGGCTCGAGTTCCTCTTGTCCTTGTTTCATAGGGGCTAATTTAGACAGCTACTCAGTTGGCACACTGCCCTTTGTGAATCCCGTTCTTAACGCACCTAACTTTCCCCAGAAACTGTACCTGGATTTTAGTGAAATGATTCAGACCTGTCCTGGAAGTGATAGTGCTGTGCTTCGGCCTTGCACCTGACTTCAGAAGAGCTGATGCTGTGAGTCCCATTTAATTTATCACTATTTGTTTATAGTTTTTGGTTACTCTAGTTCTCTTATGTCAGTATTATTGTACGTTTAAATTGTTCATGTAAGTACATGTTCTTTCCTTTCCTATGCAAAGTATAAGTACATACACTTCACTTGACTGTCTCTAGATGTTAAATATGCTAGGGATTTTTCAGCTTTCAATGTGATCAACAAATAGAATATAGGTAAGGAAGACGTACCTAATACCTACTTTGCACACACCTGCCCTTTTATTAGCAGGATGTTACCATACTTCTGTTTTGGCAAAATTAAGTTGGTGTCATGGTTAAGCTGCTGATGTGACACTGCACTGATCTGCTGTCTTGCATAAAACAAAAACCTGAACGATGAAGCCCCTCAGTCTTTAGAAGATGGTGCTCATTTTACATGACATTCCTGTCCCAATTAGTGGAAATGTGCGTTGCTGAAGTTGGTTTAATTGTAATAGGTAATTAGAGACGTGAGCTAGTATATTGAGACTCATCCTGCAGACATTAGTTTCTGTGGCTGAATGCATGTAGGCATGCTTGTTGGCCTCGGTTGGATTACTTGTGTCTTTTAAGTATCTGCAGGATTGGGCCATTATGTGTAAAGAGAGTCTGTAGGAGGGAGAACAAGGGGGACTGAAAGATGCGCATGGAGTCCAAGAGGATACGGCAGGGTAGTATGAGTTGTATGGATTTTGTTAGGCTTTTTGTTGTTTTTTTTTTTTGTCAGTTTGTGATCTACTGTAGGGTAAAAAAAAAAAAAAAAGGGGAAAAAAAAAGAATCTCAGTAGTGCAGTACTTTCCCTAATATGAGGAATATGGAATGTAAAGCTGCTGTTCTCTTGGCTTTCATGCACTAGTTTGTTACGTGACAAGGTGTTTTCATGGCTAACGCTGATCAGAGGCATTCCTAATGTGATTATATGTCCACTGCAGTGTTCATTTTGCCTCCGGTATGTGTACCCTCTTGGAAAGTTCTCAGCACACCAGGCTCTAGTTTAGAAAATTTCTCCCTGCTTGATTTGTGAAGCCAGATAAGAAGGAAGCTGTTATTTACAGCCTTGAATGTACAATTGAACAGCCTTCACTTTCGCTGCTCAGCAGCCCGTGCACTTGATAACTTTCCTTCTGTATCACTGAATATTTGTGTTGCCAGAGATTACATTCTGATTAAGAAGGCAGTGTGCTGGACTTTTCTCCTGTTGTTCCACCTGCCCAAATATACTGCTGCTTCCTATTCAAAACCTTTTTTGACGAGTGCTGAAAAAAGTTTGGGATATATCTATTTTTAAAATCAATTCTTATAATGTGAGCAGTGGCATTATCTTGAGATTCTCTGCGTGTCTTCTGCAATCATCTGTAAAAGTTAGGGAAGATATAACTAGCCTTTTGTATTTGTTCATAGACCTCTTACGTGGTTCTTAAACATTAGATTGTGTGTACTTGTCAGCGCCATTCCCTTCTGGTTTTGTCCCTCAAGATGAAGTTCACCACTATACGCACGTCCAGTTTTGTTTTTCAATTTAAGTGCTTAGCTGAATTCTATCAAGTATCAGGTATTTTTGTCCATAAAATTTCAGAGGTCTAAACTAAGGAAATATATGGGATGTCCATGTCTTAATGCTGCTTTTCGGCCAACTGATTCCTCATGGTATGGATGGAGGAATGATTGCTGTTGGGAAACTCCCCAAGTTGGGAATTATTTGTGCAGGGTACAGCATTACTAGTGTTTCTTGAGCTAAATAGCATACTGCCCAGGTAAAATTGCAAACCTCCCAGTTTATGTAAAGATGGACACTGTTTGTTTGTTTGTTACTGTATTTGCTGTCCTTTCCTTGGGGATTCATTCTGGGAATCTGTCATCATGTCAGCAGCATTGTTATCGTGTCAGCAGCATGTATGGACAGGTCTGGAGCTCTTAAGACTTTACCACTGTCTTACATTACTATCTGTGAGATGTTTATGAACTCTTTCCACAAACGGTTCAGGAGTGCTGGAGAACACCGCTGCACTAAACAGAAGCCCTGGATTTGGAGACCTAGTAGTGTTAATCCTGGAGCATCAGAGTGAGCAGGCAGTCACAAAGCATTCGCATTCCTGGTGGTAAGAGATTTTGTACTGCCAGAATGAATTAGCTTTCTGATTTGGCACCAGCTAATGTTTATGTGCTTATAGGCTTTACACTGATAAACAAATCCCTTTTCTCCTGTTCTATGCCATAAGTGTGGCTTTTAGCTTTTACTAGTGCTCAGTTCCTGTCGAGTGTACAAGTCGTTGCAGTAGCCCTTTTTTCATCCTGTAGTGCTACCACCTTTTAATTACTCAGACTACTGATTTAATCTTGCACATCAAGAAAAGTCTTTACAATACTTTATTATTAATGAAGAGTTACCCTCTGAAAAGATTAAGTCCTTTGGTTTATCAAGTGAATACGTGAGCAGGGTATAAAATCTGCTGGAACGTCGCTTGTGTTCCTATATCATTGCTGCCTGGACCTGGTTCTAAATGACTCCTCAACAGTCCTTACCTAGTTCCAGTTGTCTGGGAGCCATAGCATTTGTACTTTTCCTCATTTTAGATAGCTTTTTCCCTCTCTGTTTCCACTTGCATAACCCCTTCTCAGATATGTTAGCATTATGGCATATAGCTGATTTAATTCTGAGGCACAAAACACATTGGTCATACATATCAATGAATAGTTTAATAGCATTTCTGTGAACAAATTGAACATTGCTGTATTGCATCTTCTTTAAAGATCTAAAAGTGAAGTTCTTTCTAGGACCTTTTGCTAGGATTAAATGCTCTGCCTTTCTCAACGTATTTGGAGTAGGTACATTATTATTTCTTATCAGCTTCCAAGTGCAATGCTATCACAAGGTTATAAACAAAATTTCATTGGCATATAGAATATACAGGGAAAGAATCAAGAGTTAACTGCTTTGTGTCACTGTAGGAAACAGCCATGAGTTATCTCTGTGCTTTGTCATTTATTTTTTGGAAACCATTTCTGATTCTGGTTAAAAACAGTCCACACCAAAATGACCCTGAAGTGTTCTGCTACTACAAAAGCTGTTTGTCCTTCCTTTGCAGTGGTAACATTCATGCTTGCCATCATGGTCTTCTGTCTTTTCCAGGGTATCGTGTATCAGCTATATAGACTAAAGTACAGTTGTGACTCCTACTTTGTCCTTAAATCATTGCAGCTGTGTAGCAGGCACTTACCGATGATGGGCTTACTTTTCATAGTGCATTTTATTGAATTCCTCACCTTGGTTTTGAAAAAAAAAAACGGAGCTTTATCACGACTTAATCATAAATCCTATCTTATCCTTGTATAGCATGCATTATGAATTTGTCAGTATTCTTGTTGGATAAATCTTTGCTTTGCCTCAGAGCTGTAGAGTCATATAAGCTTTGAGATTATTTTTTCCAACTGTGGGATCCATTATGCTTCTAGGAATATTCCTTTTAGTATCGTAATCTTGTAGTTGCTAAGAAAGCTTCCTTGCCCATCAAGTTTTAGCTGTAAAAGGAGAGATACCTGAGGTGTTGTTCTGTATTTCCATGATAAAACCTCTGGAATAAGAGGAAAGAAGGAGGAGGGAGGAAGATGATGGGACAGCTATGCTGGGTCTGTCTCGTTCAGTATATCCATTGAGCCAAGAAACTCACTGTCAACGGCTGTGGGAGTAGCTAGACCAAGCTATCTTTTAACACCACAGTCGTGATTATTTTCATGTGATAGTGCAAGACATACCTGAACAAAATGCGTATGCTATGTCTGGAACACGGAGATGAGTTACCTCAGAGGCAGAATGCAATCACTTGAAGTATGATTTAAGATCCAGATACGGGAAATGTACTATCAGATAAACTTCCCCCATCATTCCAGGCTTATAAAATAAAGATTGGCATCGGCACACAAAGGCAATTGGTGCTTTAGGAATGCCAAAGAAGATGCAGTTATTTGTCAGAATAACTGCTTGTTTTTTGCCTAAAGGCTATGAGAAAGTGTTGAGAGCTGTTCTCAGCTTTTAGAGGGTCACCCTTTCTTGGTAGCTTGAATTCAGGGTATACGTACATACAAGTAATTTATTTCCCATGAGAAATCAATGTGTTTAAGTAGATGAAAATAAGTTGTTCATGAGAACTGGTGCTACTAGCAGGCCACGATTCTCTTACTTTATGATGTACGCAGACTGACTGGTAAATGTTTGGTGTTGGGAGGAAAAAGAAAAACAGTGGAATCTGATGCTGTCCTTTGATGTTTTCTTCTGGGGGAAATGATTGAATTATATTTAGTACAGAAGAAAGCTAAATTGCTTGTCTTAAGAATTGTTTTAAATCATTTACTTTTTTCTCTCCATATAAATTGGGTGTGTTGTGCTGTAGGCAGCACCCAGCTGAGCAGTCTTCTCAGAAAGACTTCTTGCACTTTAAACAAGCAGTACTTAGCAGCTGGAGCTTTGCCCCCGTACAGAAAGTGTGTGTCTTATATTTACACTGTAAAATACACCAATGCTTAATTTCTGGTTAGTTTTCTTTGTGACTAAAACCAGACGAAAAGCTGAAATTTCCTTTTTGTCTACAGTTCTTTTGTAGTTTCCATAAATCCTCAGAGCATTATAATTGGTTTAGTTTCATTATGAAGTCTTGAAATGGAGCTTTAAAAGATCACTCCTATTTGGAGGTGAAGCCTGTTGTTACCCCTTTTGTTGCAAGTTGAGGACTGAAGTTTTGGATTGTTTTTTGTTTTGTTTTGTTCTGAGCACAGAACAACTCTTTTAGTATCAAGAAAAATTAAGGAAGAGGTGCTCTTGATGTACGCAGTCCCATCCATTTTGTGTTTTTGCATCACGTTTTTTAATGTGTATGTTGCTTTAAAAGTAATGCCTTCTACTTATTTCCATGGAAACAACAGTAGATACAAGGAGTACAATAACACTATTTGACAGAGCAAATTCTCAGCTACAAAACACTGTTTTTAAACATAGTCACCTCCATTAGCTATGCCTTTGCACCTGTGATGAACAAGAGCGCGTATGCTACACTTACAAAAATCTGCACCAGCAGAGGTGACCCACCATTTCACAGCTGCTATGACAGCATTGTTGCTAGGAAAATGTTGCCCCTGCAGTCAGTCCATCTTTCATTGGTACAAATAGATGGAAGTCAGAAGGCACCAAATGCGGACTATACAGTAGGTGTGGTAGGACAGTCCAGCAAAAACTGGCAATGTGCTCCACAGTCTTCAAACTGGTATTATCGTATTGCAAGAGAAAGGTTGTCTTTTTCTCTGGGCTGACTCTGGAAATTCAAACCTTCAGCTTACTCAGTACTGCAGCGTGGCAGTCAGAGTTGACAGCTTGTCCAGGTTTCCAGGAATCCAGAAGGTTCACCCCTTTCCTATCCCAAAAGACAGGGCACATCACTTTACCCCCAGAGGGCTGCGTCTTGAACTTTTTCTTTGATGGAGAATTCACAAACTTGTGTACAGTATTCTTTCTGGTCCTGCATGAGCATTTGTGGGACCTACCTGGTGCAAACTGCAGTATTCCAACATTCCCACCATCATCTCCAAAGCATTGAAGTCGATATTCGTCTCTGTATGCAGTTCCCTGGTCATAATCTGCCAATGAGCAGAGAGGAGCTGGTGGAGATGCTCTTCATTTTGTGGTGTGACAGCTGTGCATGGCTGCCCAGAACATGGATTGTCTTCCATATCACTGTCACTGCTGCTGAAATGCACCACACACCACCTCACTGTGCTTACATGCACTGTTTGCTCTCCATGAACATTCAGCAAGTGTCAACGAATGTCAGTGGGTACAATTTTTTCCCCATGGAAGAATTCAGTGACACACTTCTGCTTCATATGCACTTCCGTGTCAGATGCCATTCTGTCAGACTGCCCCTCTGCTGCCAACTGTCACACAGCAACAAAATGTGGTGGAATATTGCTGGGAAGGTTCAACCTCTACTGCCGTACCACCAACACCTGCAAATGTAATAAAATAGGAGGCAGTACTTTCAGAGTATCCCTTGTATAAATTGAGCCAGTGTTGGGTGACATCTTGTATTCCTGTTAGGCACTAGGACTAGTAAGAGAGCTTTTCTTAATAGGGACAAAACTTCCAGACTTCTTGAAGGCTAGCAATGATTTTTTATTAAGAAATACATAAAACAAAACAAAAGTTCTTGAAAGGTTTGATCTTGCATAGGAATTATGTTCTTAAGCCGGAGTGCTTTCAGTTTATGTTTAAAACTTATAGGAGAAGATATGTCTGATAGGTATAATACTGAGGACCCTTTAGGCCCGAGGGTCTGGTGTCAGACGACGCGCTTTTCAAAGATTCACACTTTTCAAAGATTCACACTTTTCTTGCAAAGCTCCTTTCAGTGCTGGAGGGGAGTTTAACACCAGAGTGAAGTCTGGATGTGCCAGGTGTTCGTAACTTGCCACGGGAGACATCCTCATTAACTACATCTCCGTTTCTCTAGCTTTTCAGCAGATTGTGATCAGCACCTCATATTGCATTTAGAAGAGACGTGAAAACCGGTCTAAAGTATTCATAGTCATTCAGCAGAGCTCATAGTTTTGGTGTCTGATCTGTGCAAACCTCAGTTTTCCTTTACTTAACCTGTTTTGATTTGACTGCATGTTACTATCCTTATCCTGGTGTTTTTGTCTCACGCTGCTCCCCTGGAACTGAGATAAGCCCGCTGCTGGTAATGTCTGGCGCATTCATTGCCATGTTCTGCCTTGACTTGACTGTTCTGAAAAATGGCATCACTTAATTGGCTTTTCAGGAATAGCTCCTTTTTTAAACTGTTCGGTTTCCTCCATCAGCAAGTACCACTGCTGCTTTACTCCATTTTTTCAGAATTTCTGATCCAGCTAATTTATGGCACTGGAACTCCTTAAACCATTCTGTAATTTGCCTTATGTGTATTTTAATCTCTGTGCCGACTACCCATAAAAATATTTGGAAAAGAAATTTCTCTTTTTAACTGAATAATAAAACCGATGTAAAAAAGTTAACGTAACCGTCTGCTGCGCTCCCATGGGTGGCTGTGTTACATGCGCCATCTTATTGTTCTCCTGCTTTAAACAATGTTACCAGAGAAAATGGGTTTTAGCTGTTTGTTTACACACGGTTGTGCCTGCAGAAGGGGGATTCGGATGGGGGGCTCTGCTCTCGAGTTGCACCACGGCTGAATTTGTCTGGATGCCAAACCAAGGTCCCCACAAGGCCCCTGCTGGGGTCCCTACCGCCCCTCAGGCCGACCCAGGCCGTTACCACGCGGCCGCAGGCACAGGGGAGCGGTGGCTTTCATTTCTGAGTTCCTGAGTCCTCCCCCATCATCATGAAGAATATATATATTTTTTTCGTGACAGCTAAGAACAGTGAGTCTGGCAAAATGTCCTTGGGAGCCGGGCGGGCACTTAGACCAAGCAGCAGGTAGCTTCCCTCTGGGCAGGAGCTGGGAGTGGTGCTGGCTGTGTGGCAGAGGTGAGGGCAGGCCGGGTGCCATGGAGGGAGGCCTGCCCGTCAGTGCTGCTCAGGGGACCTTTCAGCGCATGCCCTGCCTGACACGCAGATCACGGTTCTCTTCTGGCAGCGAGCGGGGTTTTTATTCTTTAAAGAACACTTTTGTAGCTCTCAGGCGTTCATAATTCTCGGCTTACTCTCTCAGGCTTAACTGTTCCCTTTTGTGGCCTGTCTTGTAGGTCACAGACCGTTTCCTAACACGCTGCTGTCAGCTCGCCTCTAAGCCCCTTGTGTGGTCTGATCAATGTTGTACTTTCTGGTGTGATCAGTGCCCTTTGCCAAATGCCATACATCTCATGCTTCCAGAGATCCAGCATGTCTGGGTTGGGGCAGTAGGCTCCCTTCCCCCTTTGCAACAGCTGTATTTATTTCCTACCATTATAGTCACTCTGTATGGTCTCTTGAAAGACTTCCTTAAGAGCCTTTTGCATACGTTTCAGTAGATGGCTTCTCAAACAGCTCCCAGCTGTGCCATCCATCCGGACAGCGTTGGGCTGCTTGGCTTCAGAGCTTTCTGAGAAAGCTGAAAGGATCCTCGTATTACTGAGCTGTGGAAAAAAAAACTTGTGTGAAAAATTCTATCCCTTCCTTCTTGGGGTTAATGGTTGCATTTAAGTTGCAGAGCAGAAGAAAGCTTGTTTGGGTATTTGAAACAAAACAAAAAAAGAAAAAAAAAATTCCTCTGTGTGCTGGTGCCCCCTTGGTTTCGGTTTGGTCTGGTGTTAGTGCAGAGTACAGCCCCGCAACGCGTTCGCTGGGCAGAACGTTGTTTTCTTTAAACATTTGCAGCCTTTTCACTGTATATTCTCTTTTAAATGGATTTTAAAGATCATTCCAAGCAGCACGCCAGAGTTTTGAAACAACTCTCCTGGCCTATTCCACCCATCTCTCCCGTGTATTTCTAACCTATATTTGCTGTCAAACTTGCAGCTCAGATTCTCTGCACTATATGATTTCTGATTCAGGCAGGCATCTGAACTTTTCTGTTTCTGCTCATTTCTATTTTTGTGTCAAGTGCTGTACGGCCCGTTTTTGGTTCTAACCTTACTGAATTAGCACAGAAGGCTGCTTCTGTGTCTCTGTGGACATATGCATTTGTTTACTGGCAGTAATGGGGTGGTTGCTGTTTTCCCAGCGTGTTAAAATCCTGCTTTTTTTCCTGACCTGGTGTGCCGATAATGTCCAAACCTGTTCAGACTACCCACTTTGCTTTGAGGCTTATCAGCCCTCATGTTTCAGGTGGGTGCTCAGACGGAGCCCAGATGCACGTTGTTCAGCAGCTGTTCTCCTTGTCACAGAGCTCCCCTCTTGCAATGCTTTTTCCTCTGCACCGAGCTGTTAATTTTGCCTATGCGCTTGTTTGGTTTTGTGCTGCAATCTTCTGAGTCGTGCCTGAACCAGGAAAGCAGAGTGATTTGGGAATTTTATTCCCAGTTCTGCCCTTGATTTAAAGTGTGGCCTCGGGCAGGCGGCTGTCGGTCTGCCTTGCCGTCTGCTTGCAGGAGGTGGTGGCATTCCCTCTGCATCTCAGGGACCCTCGGCCGCGGTGCAAGGCATGGTGGCATGCTGCTGTGGCATCGTGAGCACCTCCGAGCCGCCTGCTGCCTGTTTCAATTGTCCCCTCCCAGGCCAGATGGATTTGAAATTTATAGTTCTGAGAAACTGAAGTCCTTTGTTCATTCTGCAGGGCTGGGGTTTTGTGTGTGTATGTGTTTTTTTTTTCTGGTTGTTTTTTTTTAACCTCAAGATGGGGGTACCTAATTTAATAAAGGAGTCGATCAGCTGGAATGAGCACTTCTGAAAGCAACACACAGCAGAGGCTTCCAGGAGGAGGCCAGATGCACGAGCCGGCTTTAGGAGAGAGAAAGAATGAGGCAACTGTAAAATAAAAGATGTCTAATGTAGTTAACATACAAATACCGTGCTCAAAATGAATAGTCTGCTCTCTGTCTTCATCCTGCTGGAGCATGGCGGTGTGTCAGACCTCACCAGCTCTTTACTTAGAAGAGGTTTAATGCTTTTTGACAGGTGACAGGTTTGGTGGCATCTGCTTTTCTGAGATTAAAAATTAAAAAATCCACCTGCCTTCCTTTTCACTTGGGGTCTGCAAAGGGTTAAGGACTGCTGAATGCAGACATATATGGTGTTGTATTGATATAATGTACTTTGTAATAGAAAACAGAACTATCCAGGTCAAATATCAATAACATTCTATAAGCCTTTCTAGGAAAATATAATTAAAACCATTCAAAGCTGTTTCCCATAACTGAATTTACTGTGTCTTATTGACTTCAGTCCCACGTCTACAGTATGATATTATTATCGACTGTTAGAGTTCTGCCTATTTTAGAAATAAAGAAAAACACAAACTCAGGTGGTGGTATTTGAAATCCATTAGAAATCTTGCTCTCTTTTCTCCCTAAAGCAAAGGTAATATGGTATTGTTTGAACAACAAAAAGGTTGGGTAGCCCTTGGGTTTGTTTAGCTCCACGGAACGGAGCTAAGTCAGTGGACCATCAACCAAGAACCTCTCCCACATCCTACATTTAAGCAAGTTACTAATTTGCACCGAAGGCTGCTGATTACACGACCTCTGGTTTTATTGTCAAGCTATATTCACTTGTTTTCATATTGAATATCATTATTAGGATCCAGAGTAGGAAGTTCACTAAATTGGTTAAATATTTCAGACAGGATGACTTTGCTTGTCTAGTTCTGTCCCTCCCTCTCCTTAAAGCAAATACTTTGTCATGTTATGCACATTTCAATCATAAATATAGTCTCACAAGCATGTAATTTTCATGATAAATACATTTGGTATATTCAGAGAGTTCTTAAAAGCTGTTTGCTAGAACAGCTTCTTAAAAATATAAGTGTACCAGTCTCAGAAACTGAATAAAGACCCGATACTATACTGCATTCACTAATTATATTTATTCTGAAGACTTGTACCAAATATTGACTATGCCTGTATTTTTTTTACACAAATCTGCTAGTGGAACAATTTTTAGTTATAAATAGTAATAATACCGAGCTGTTTGTGCAAGTATTACGGAGCCTAAGAAAAATCTTTTCAGAGAATAGTTTTGTTATTGTTGATGGCTGTGGGTAGATTAGCACTTTATGGTTATCACTCAATATTTGATCAATATTTAAGACTTTTGAAAAAGTCAGGTGTATGCACGTGTATAAAATAGGTACACACACACAGATGCATATATAAAGAAGAAATGGGCATAGAACCTTATAGAGTTTAAATGCACGCTTCCTTAAAATTCAGAGTACTCATTTAACATTGGTCTGACTTTACTGAAATCAGAAATTTCTCAGAGGTTGGTAGGGGTTGCACTGTAGGAGAAAGAAGAATTCAGTCTGATTCCTTTCTACTTGAATTGCACTATATTGGGTATATTTGTGGCTCGCACGGAGCACCTAGATTTAACATCAGCTTGCTTTAAAAACATTTAGATATGGAAATTTATTGGTTATGAGAGCCTAGAATATTTTTAGTCTACTAATGTTTTGTGTGTCTTCTTTATGTAGCCGGAGATTGATTGCTAAAGTAAGGAGCACCCCTCATGTCCAGAGACAGACAGTGGTAGCACTCAGAAAAAGCTGATAGTCAGTGGTAAATGTGCTCCGAAAGAAATGAGCTAAAAGAAAATCCTTCTGGAAGTATTGAGAGCCGAGCAGGAATATTGTGTAAGGAACAACAAAAACTATTTTTTTTTCTTTCAGCAAGTATCCTTTTGCCTTATTAGAGCTTAATAGGTACGTGTGAAGTCGGTTGACAAAAAGCTTCGGTATGAAACATAGATTTATTCCTCGTGCTGTCAAAATTGCTAGAACTCTGTGACTGAATTTTTAAAATTACAGATTTAAAATTGAGGATACTATGAGCTAGTGTCTTTATTGCTGTTAGATCTAAATGTTCAATACAAATTCATCTGAGTGAATAATATCTTAATTTCTTTTCTTGTTCAGTCATTTTAAGTTGCCTGTAAATTGTAGGCAGGTCTGAGCCATAATTTTAATATTGAACTTTCTGAAAAAAAAAAGAAGTCCAAATCCTAAATATTTCAATTTGAACTGCAGAATATTTTACACTCTAGGTACTTGTTTAATATTGTAAATAACTGTAGTTTAATATTGTAAATAACTGTATCTTTGATAGCAATTTTTTTTTTGCTCAAATTATTAGAAACTACATGAATATGTAAAATAGAACAAGAGTAAATGATTTGGAATTTGGTAGGACTCTGGTGTCAATTTCATTACTTCTTGTCATTTCTGTTTCTCTCGTGTCTAGCTTAAAAGGGGCTCTGCAGTCTGGTTTTGGGTTGATGCTCATGTTCTCTAAATATAAAGGTATTGGTGGTGAAATATGTGCCAGGGGGAATCTGTATGGGATTTTCATGTGCAGTCCTGTTGTTCTCTTATCCATAAAGAAAAATGCCTCCAAACTGATGGATGAGCACACAGGCTGGGCAGTGGCTATAGAACTGTACTCCCCCAGTCCCCTCTTTTTCAAAATTGATAGCCTTGTGCTATGCCAGTGCAAGAGCTAATATTGCTTGCAAGCATTACAGTATCACAAAATACTCTGCATTAAAACTCCCACGTTTTAGCATACAGGTGGCAGTAGGAAGATTAAACCAAACAAAAGAAGATTACTAAAAGATGACAGGAAAGACAGTCTACTTCTGACCTGCATCACTTGTTTACAGTGTAAACTACCCACTCCCTCCCGATTTTTCATGTAACCCAATGGATGCTTGGAAAAAACATTGTTAAATCATTTTTTCACATGCATGTATAAATTTGGCAAAGTCAATTACTTGTCTGGGCCTACTACTGTTATATTTTTAACTCTGTTCTCACTTGCTATGTGAGAAGCATCACTGCAGCATGCAGAAAAATTGTTGCTGCAGTAACATCTGGAGCTGCCTATTTTTTCCAGCTGCAAATTAATTATTCTCTTTATCTTTAGGATTGCTGTAGAATGTGATTTTATGATTATTATCAGGCCTTATGAGGTAGTTAGAATTTCATGTAATAGCTTCATGAGCTCAGAGACCAGACTTTACTGTACAAGAGTGGTTAATGCATATGGATACACCCCCAAAGTTTCCAGTAACAATTACATTCCAAGAAAGGTGCTAAATATATTGCTACCAAGAATCTTCTGTTTTTTTCCTCCCTGGATCTTTGATGTCATTTGGGAGTGCCAAGAATTTTCACTTCACCTACTTAAAACATTTAAATGTGAATATAAAATTTGCTTCAGATTTTATTCTACCCAGGAAGCTTGATCTTGTGGCTATCACCTAGCAGAAATTCCCACTGCATGAAAGCAAGTCTCCCTTGTGTCAGGGCTGCAGGAGGAGGTCCGCAGCTGCAGTCAGCCCTTCGTGAGGAAATTATTCTGAGCCCATGTGAGGCTGCCGGTGCTGTTCCTCTAGCTGAAAGCTTAACTACAACGGCACAAACTCCGGAAAGTAAAGTTCTCAAGATGGGTTCTGATCGCTTGTTTATATTTTATAATTCAGTGATGTAAACTGGTTGACAGTGTTGTGCTTAATGTTTGCTTTAATCCGAGGGGATGCTAGACTTTTAAATTTTGGGGAGAATGAGTTCCTGATGTAATTTTTATATGCCCAAAGCAAAAGCTCTGAACGGATCTGAAAGTATGACATACTTCTTTAGGTCAGCGTTATACTTACTACATAGTTTCTACCCATGGTTACTTTGCAGAGAGAGCAGATGATAATTGGGGTAGTTTGCAGGCAATAATAACCTGCATTTTCTCACAGGAACCTTAGTAACAGTGTGACATAATGAAGGTAAAAGCAAATTGAATTAGAAAAACAGCAAACATTGTGTTTTATAACCCAAAATAAAATTCTTCAGCAGCAACTAGTCCTGTAATGTAATCCAATCTGTTTTAATACTGAGATTTTTCCAAGAAAGCAGGAAACAGTAAAGGGTAAGGCTTTCAAACCTCTGCTGTTTCGTTTACAGATCCCTTGTGTTAATTTAATGCTTCTAGGGAACTGGGGCTCTTTCTTTTTCTCAGAATCCCTTCTCTAGGAAATACTGAGTGGTGTGGCGCTGAGAAACAGTCATGGTTTACAACAGATAAGCCAAAGGACCTGGCTTCGAATTCCACACTTCTTTGAGAAAACAAAACACGCCAATGTGTGTTTTCTCTAAAGCTAGTGTTTTCTTGCTCTCATACTGGAGAAAATTTACCTTACAAGGGACGTAGCAGGCAACCTTGCAGACACTGTCTCTTCTCCCCTTCTCGTGTCCCTCCAGTGCATGCATCAGCATCTAATAGTTCTGTGCAATAGGATTGTTAAGCACTGAAGATAAACATTTACAGCTAATCCTTTTGAAGCACTGCCCTGAAAGTGTTGCTGGCACAAAATTCACACTCCTACCGATGCAGCCGTGCCAGCTACAACCCTGGAAGATGCACTTGCTGCCCCTTCCCAAGCCCTGGCTATGCACTTTTCCTGTTCTTCTCTTCCCGCAAACCGGAGACACCCACCTGGAAAACTGGATTTTGCAGAGAAAACTCATTTTGTCTGGAAAAAAATAGAGTGAGTCGCTTGCAAAAACAGTCTAGCCGACGTCAGCTGCATGCTTATTTGTAGTCTTCCTGTTGCAGCAGCTTTAGGAGATGCTGGGGCAACGCATGTTTTGGCCTCTGTTTCTTTTCCTCATTTTGCTGGTTCAAAAAGAGGCTTTGCACGGTGAAGCCTGAACTTACAACAGCTCTGGCTTTTGCGGTGTGGTTGGCGGGGGGTGTATTGGGCATAAATCATAGACTTTGGGCAGCGGGGGCTGTGGGGCGTGCCCGCAACGTGCCGGAGCCCTGCCAGCCCCAGCGCCTGTCCCACACCTGCCTGGGGAAGAGCAACAGCTGCACGCGGGAGGAGGCACTGGGAAGGGGACACAGCAGGGGACATGGTTCCCAGGGGCTCCAGCTGTGGGTGATGCGTGCCCGGGTGGAGGAGAGCAAACAGCAGGGAGCATTGGAGGAGAGGCAGTGGAAGGGAGGCTGATCAGGGAGGGCCCTGCACTGCCAGCCCCAGCGTGGCCTGTCCTCACTTGCGTGCAATATGTGGGGAACGGGGGGTGGGAGAGGGAAGGGGGGAGAAGAGCTGCTGGAGCTTTTGGATGGAGGAGGAATGGTGTTTCCTGTCTTCTTCTTTCCCCTTTATATCTGAATCAATAATTATAATTTTGTGTTAATTAGTAATAAACTAAGCGAAATCAAAATTAGAGCTCGAACAGCTCTGCCCACCACAGGAAGGGAAAAGCAAAACTTAACAGCATGCTTTGTAAGCAGCAGCCTCTCCTGTCTTCAGCTGCAGCTTGGCTGGCCTGGGAGGAGATTTTCAGAAGCTTTGTTCTTGTTGTGATACAGAACATCCTGATGGACTGATGCTTTCCCTCTGGTCATTGATTTTTTCATTACTATGTATAGGCAGGGAGAATATCAAAGGCTCAGCTGTATCCTCTCCCAGGCCTTGGGAAGGCCAAAAGGATCTTGGATTCAAACGAAGGGAGCAGAAATTTGGCAGGAGGGAAGAGCTTTGCACTAAATCATACGTTCTTAGTCTTGGCCCCACCCCCAGTGCCATACAGCTTGGGAAGGAAAATTTAGCAAACAGTCCTAAGTGTAACACCAAGAATCCTGCTGCCAAACCAGGGAAGGTGCAGCTCTTGTAGGGGCATGTTCTGTGTTTAAGCTTACAGTTGTGAAATTGGTAGTTCCTGGAATCAACACCAGAGTGGGATATCGTGGCATTCTTGAGATTACCCAAGATCAAGGAAGTATCTTTAGAATCTTCTTCAGGGACAGCTGTTACTCCCACATATTCAGAGGATGAGAAACCTCATGTGTGGTAGATAAAGCACCGCCCTGACTTTCTTCTCAACTTGTCTTTCCTGGGTTTTATGCAGGAGGGAGAGTGCTACATCAGTTTCATCAGCAGGTTTGGTTTATGCTTACACTGTGTATTAGAAAAGCTAATAATGAGGTGTACTGGGAGAGAAAAAAAAAATGACCATCGAAGTTATGATTTTAGAGGGTATTCACATGGCTACTACAGTTCTAGAGCTTCTTGCTTCATTTTCATTTTCGGAATCCTGCAAAGAATTCTTGGTAACGTAGAAGTGTTTCTTAGCAATTTTGGAAACAAACTTTGAAAAACAAATTGACTACTGAGTCAAGAATTTGCAAAATAAACTCCTTCTCTCTGGCATTTCCAGATTTTTCTTCTGTTTTGTCTTCCTTGTGTGTGAACTGTTCAGGACTGGTAGTGTTTTGTCACCCATTTCTTCTAGGCTGCGCTAATTCTTTGAAATGGCATAGCGAGCATGGTATTTCCATGAACAGACTTTGAGAAAACTGGAACATAAAAATTAACCTGAGGATGGCCAGACCAGGCCGGAGCCAAGTCCATCTGTCCCATCAACCTGTTTCCAAGTACAGTCAGTAGCCCAGTGGCTGAGGGAAAGCTGCATGAGGAGGCCATGCCTGTAGCAGTGCGTGTAGGCCATGCTCATCCTGCGGGCTGGTACCCAGAGGCTTCCTGAGCTGGGTTTGTCCCTCTCTGTTCTGTGGCCCTTTGTGGACTTCTCTCACCATTAACTCAAGAAGGTGTGTGTTGAAATCTGGCATCCATGTCTGGAATTGTGAAAGATCTAACTTTTGGCCCACTCCGGTTCTGTTGTGTGCTGTTTGATGCATTTCTGTTCCCCAAGCACTGCTCACTTGAAAGAGATAGAGCAGTTCACCAGGGCTCTGTGTAGGCTCAGGAGACTGACATGAACCATTTTTGCTTTCATGGTTGGCCCACTAAGGTCAGCCACTGAGACTGTTTTCGCCCAAGGAGTGTTTCTCATAAAAAATACTGGCATGTTACTGCCTCAGGGTGTCGGTTTGGTGTTATTTACATAAAGCCTTGCACAAAAAGCCAAAGCATTTTTTGTTGGTGTGTGATGCGTGGTAGAGCAGCTCCATTCACCAAAAGACAGTGCCTGTTCTCTGTGTCCCCCATAGAAAATAGCCCACGGTGATGTTGTGGCTAGTGGCTGCATACTGGCAGGCACAGTGCTTGGCGGTGATTATTTCTTTCCTGTGTAGGGTTAATCTGCAGCCATTTGCATAGTCACTTGGCAGTCATGTGAAATTATATGTCCTATGATGTGGAAGTTTCTTCAAACTGATCATCTTCCAGACCTCTGGAAAGAGCCTCGCCATCTACTCTGTAGCTTCATGCCCGAGCTGAGTTTCTTGGCAGCCAGAAGGAAGATAATAAAGTGCTCTCTGCATAACAGGCAGATAGAATTTGTTCCATGCTGTAATAATTGTGCTTATTAATTCATAGCTGCTGTGTTTTTAAAATGAAGAGTGAAGTTCATAGGAGGTCAAATGGCTTTCTGCATTGCAGTGTAGGTTGTAGGAGTAATAATCAGCAAGAAAGTTACGAAAGGCCTCGCATTACAAAATATGGATTAAAACAACTCAACTTTTATGCAAATATGGTAATCCTTGCTTTCACAGAAGTTTCTTTAGGCCTGCTCACAATGACAACATTGTTTTCTATCCTGTTTCTTTTTGTTATGCTGTTGGGAGGTACCGAATGAAACTGGTGGATTCAAAGAGACTCTTACATGTAGTGTATGTTCTGTAAAGAGAAAAGATGTTTAAAATGGTGTTAAAATTTATGTTTTTATTTAAATAGTGTCAGTATGACTAACTGTGACCTTGGAACCTGGAGACTAGGGCCTATTAATGTGTTTGTGATTGCATTTTGGTACTGCGTGAAGTGTGGTTGTAATTACATGGTCCTCCGTTTACATGCAGTCCATTTACAAGCCAAAGCTTTGATCTCTCACGTTGCTCCTGACCGGCACAGATCAGCCTATGACTGGAAGCTCCCTGACACTTGGCCAGCACTGAGACCTGCTGTGGAGGAGTGGCAGTGAGGTTCCATCTAGAGTGGTGGTGCTCTTGGGACTGGGAGCACGGCAGAGGGGCCGTGGCTGACTGCCAGGGGCTCAGTGGGTTGTCGCGTGGTTTTGCTTTATGGCTCGGCCTGGTCGGTCGCCAGAAGCTGACACACTGGGAATAAGCCAGTGGAACCAATGTCATCCTGTGATATGTACCCACTGGTCCCAGTAGTGTGAGAAAGGTAAAAAGAGAACAGGCCCTGTTTTTTTCATCAGTCACTGTCTCCAGGTGTGGAGGCTTCCAGATACAGGGCAAGGGAAAAAGACAATTATTTTAATTTTAGAGCTAGCAAATTGAGCAGAAGAATGGATAGTTTCCCCAGAGTTTATGGCAGATTCAGGAACTGGACTATTAAGTCCCAGTCCACTGTCCTAACCGCAGACAATTTTTTACTATCATCAATTAGATGAAGTCATTTTATATCTTTCAAAGCTGTTTTCAAGGATACTTCAGAGCTCACTGCACCGGCCCATCCTCATCTCTGAGTATGTTAATGCCTAGTACCTATGTTAATTAAATAGTAAAATATTTACTTAAATAGTAAAACAGTACCCGTTTTACTTTATTTGCAGTAATTTAACTTCTGGGAATAAAATCTCCTACTAGCTCGCCTTTGAGTCTTTCTGTAGTCCCCCAAAAGTGAGAAACCGTGCTTTCCTCTGTAGAACATTACTTGAACCAGCAGTTTAAAGTCATGAGTGGGTATTTTTTCTAGAAAACCCGGTAAAATGATTCTTTAAATTCCTGAAATACTGCAACCCTGTATTAGCTCTAAATACTTTCTCCTATCATTCTTGCTTCCCTCCTTGTGAATCTGGGAGAGTACTCCTGCTCTGGGGATCAGGCAGCACTGAGATGAATGTGTTAAAAAGAGAGAGCCTCTTCTGAAGCGCAGCTGTGCATGTCTGAACATTGGCTTCCAGTAGGCATAAAGAATAGGTATCGGATTATTTGCACTGAATTCTCACGTGGTGTCTGGAATTGGATGTGGGGAATTTGACCAAAATACATAACTCTAGAATGCATGAGCTTTAAGCTGTTTCAGTAATTTCTCATTTTTATAGTTATCACTGCTAATAATGAATTTGCTGCAACTGATTTTAATGGCTTTTAATGTACTCGTTAGGATTCCAGGATACTTATTGTTTGTATATCATAAAAATACAATGCTGTCTTTCAACAGACAGGTTTTCTTTTTAACAATCCTTTAAAGTACATTTCATGAAGTAACAAAGACATCCATTAAAAGACAGTATTAAATAACTTCTGCCAAGTTTCAGTGAACAAATTTTTATTTAAATTAGGAATGGAAAAGATTTCCTGAACCTAGCATTCATTCTCTCACTGTTCCAGGCAACCTCCTCCTGCTGTTCCATTTGCAAAGTGATCAAAATCTCGTTAAGTTCTTTGTCTTCACTACTGTTATTAAAAACATGCTTCAAAACCTCAGTGTGGTCAGGCTAGAGGCCTTCTTCTAACTTCAACTGAAATTTCATTGTGGCTTGTTTATAGCCACTTGTTCTTAACATTGTCATTTTGCTTAAATAAATCTTTTACATCCTCTGTGATACATTTATAGAGACAAATCTTGTAGCCTTCTCAGCCTACTCCTTCTGAGTCTGATCAAGCCAAGCTCCTCAGAGGCTAGTCTGTTCCTCTCACCGTTCTAATAACCCTGCTCTGCACCAGTTTGAGTCCAGTTTCCTTCAATATAAATGAGCAATAAAACCTTTTCTCAGTGCTGGAGGTGAGCTCTTTTTTTCCAAAGCTTTGCCCAATGGCAGTGATTTGTATCTTACAGAAGCCCATCTGAAACAGTTCTGAAGTATCTTCGCCTTTTATGATTATTTCAGGGTGATTATCTGTTCGATTTTATGGATTTTTCTTTGACATTTCCAGGTGATGAGTTTCCAGTTCATGGCAGAATTTTTTGCTTTTAGCCCTTTTGTTCATCTTTTTCAGTTTGTTCGTCTTTGCTCAGCTTTTTCAGTTTTGTTTCTGTAGCTATGCTTTTACAGGTCAGTTAGATCCTCCTATTTGGTATCTCCTCAGTACAGGTGATTATTTAATAACTGATTTCTTTTAGTTTGTCAAACTTGCCCTTTGAAATCCTGAACTTTCATGACAGGTATTTTGCTCATCTGTTTAATTAGAAAAAACATAAATAACGGTCTCTCAACATGTAATTATTTTCTTAATCCAGTTCTATTACAGATATCTTTACTCCTTCCAAAATCAACCCTGAGATTACCTACAGGCCCTCTTGTTAAGGGAGTTGTTGGTAAAGAGAGACCTAGGATCTCACATCCAGAAATCTCCACTCTCCTGCTGTCCCATGTGTTCTACTATCTGTATCTCCTAAATTAAAGTCTCATTTTCTGCTAGGAATTCTGTTTTTTGAGTCTAAGGTTTTTTGAGTCTTTGGGGAAAAGTGGGAAAAATATCTGCTGCAAAGGAACCTAGCCTGCTGCAGAGCCCACCTTCCTCTAAACAGGTTTTGTGTTGTCAGTGGTATTCCTTGCTATCACACTGCTATTGATACTATTGATGTTCAATTCTTTTCCATCATTTTTTACTTGTGTTTTTACTTCTCCTGAACATAGTTGTGTTCCCATCCTGATGGCATTTTCTGTTATTCCTTCGAAGTATTGCTTCACATTTTGCACCAGCAATTAAAATTCCTCTTTTCCTTTTCTGGTCCACGGCCTAAGTATTATTAGTACACAAACATTTCACTTGTTTCTCGCTAACCACATCCATTTCCCTCGCTGAATTAGGTATAATCCTGTGTTTCCTTTCAATTACTGCTCTCTGCAGTATTGAATGTTTTCTTTCTCATTTTTGTCTTTCCTTTCCTTCACTGACATTCGTTTGCTCATTGTCATACATTAAAACAGAAGATTTTTCAGGATCGTTCTTAGTTCCGTATCCTGTAGCCATTGGGCACACCATTCTTTTTTTCCTAGATCTAGTCGTATGACATGCTTTGCAGATCTTCTTAACAACAGTCTCCCTTCATCTATAAATGTCTTTTTTTCCTGTTCCCAGTGTCAGTACGTAGCTGACTCCTTTCTCTTCCAGCTCTTCTGTCCATAGATCACCCTGCTTTCCATGTAAGCTGCGGTCTCCAGAGCGCTGTCAGGCTGTTCCTCAGTGTCCAGTCCCTCAGTGTTTCTGTTCTTTTCCTTTCTTGTAATGCTGTTTTCCTCCACTGCTGGCAGGTCTCATTCTCAGCATCCTAACCTAGGGGCTTCTTTTGGTTTTGGTGTAGTTTGGTTTGCAGATCTGTGCCAAGTCTCTGTCAAGTTATTGGGCTGTACCAGTACTCTTCCTGCATAAAAAGCATCTGTCGTGTACCCAGTCGAGGGTAAGGGGCATCTCATTTTCAGTGTCCAGTCATTTTGGTGTCTTTGTGATTATTTGGGTCTACGCCACCACTGCCGTCGTCACTGTTACTGTTTTCTCATCGTTGCCTTACATTTGTAACACCAAAAACAATAAGAAAAACCTTCATCTTCCAAACTCCTGAACACTGCCCGCTTTTCTGCTCTCAGTCGCTGGTTCCAAGGCTGCTGGCTCTGTTCCATGCTCACTGGCTTCTTTCTGAAGAAAATACATACCGTAATCACTTGGTGAATTGCTTAATGGAAGGACTTACATCGAGGAACTGCATGCAGTGTAGTAGAAGTTGATGAATTTAATATAGCTTGTTATTGTATTAAAGAAATGTCTGACTACAATACATACCAACAAAAACAGCGCAGCAGCTTTACAGGAAAGCCTTTTAATATTGGACTGTATGTATTAGCATAAATACTTTAAAGTTACAGTTTCAAATAATGTTTTCTTTTCCTGAAAAAAAAAAAAAAAGATACTTATGTAAATTAACTTTTCCCTAGTTGAAGCTGTATAAAAGCCTAACAGCCCAAGGAAACATATTTCTCTAGTATGGCTTATTCCAATAAGATTAATTCTCATCATATGTTTGAGCCTGAAAAAAATGCGAACAACATTTAGAATAATTTCTTATCATTCATGCAAATCATTTACAGTAATTGGGGAATTATTAAATTTTTACTTCTGTAAAGCTTGTTGGTGGAGTCACAGTCAGAGCATTACATGTTCATTCTTTCTCAGGACTGCGGATTTTTTTTACTATAGAACAGCATAGTTTAAAGCTTTTGAAAAATTAGTAGATGATCCTCCCTGTTCAGCAAAACCTGTGTTTAAACTACATTAAAATGTAGAATGTTGATTACTTGTTCCAGTCTGATAGTTGAATAAGAGACCAGAATTTCTATTTCACTTGCAGATGTCTCCTGTAGCTAAGAAATTAAGTAAATTTTAATTAAGTTACAGTTGCTATTTGTTGAGCTTTTGCTGCTCCTAGTTTTTTTCTCAGTTACTCTTACTGTTTTCCAGGAATTCTGGAACTAAGAAATGTTCTACTTAGAATTTGAAAACATAAAGCCTTCAATTCAGGGAGTTTGTTTTTAAGTTTGGAAGAGCAGTGAAATAGAGGTTTCTAATTTGTTACTCTATGTGCTATCTTGTAAACATGTTTAATATAATTTAATTGCACTTCATGGAGCAAAAAACCCCACAAACAGTAATTGCAGATACATTCTTGCAATGTTAAACAAACATCACCCTCCAAGGGAGAGCACTTTAGTAACAAAAAAAGAAGGAAAGGATATGAAACTGAATAATAAAGTTTTTTGAAATAGAGAAATTATGTAATAACTTGTTGACCTTCTCTGCACTTGAATTAAACATATCTTTTTTTTTGTTCTTTCTGGCTTCTTTAAAAGTAGTAAATTCCTTCTTTCCTGACATTCTCCTGTTAATTTGTTTTTCACATTAAAGATGCCAAAATTTGAACTTTCTCTTCTTTTATTCTCTTCCTTTTCCAGCTGTTTTCCTCGGAAGCATTCTATCTTTAGTCCTTTTCTGCCTTTTTTATTTCTCTGCTCTCATTCTTCATTTCTCAGGGCCCAGCTCCAGTGATGCTCAGTACCTCAGAGGAAACCACAACAGTCTTTTTCTTAAGCTAGTGGGTCCGATCCTATTCTTAGTGAGGAATAGAAGAAGACATCAATCTCTTAGTCACCCACACCAGATGCTGCAAACCGAAATTGATTATCAATGCTGCCTCTTTATTTTATTTTAAGTGAAAAAATGTGAGAGGAGAGGGAAAGAATCCCTAGGCCAGCAATTGCAAAACACAAGCAGGCACCGTATCAGCAGAGTTTCAGCTTGTTTTTAGGAACGGGAATTCACTTGCCCTATTATTGGAGAGTGTTTCTCTCAGCTGCCAGACCTCTCCTGTTTTATTTTTAATATCCATCGTAGCTCACCTCATTCTCTTTTCAGTATAACAATAATCACTCCTGGGAAGAGATGAAATAAGTAGTCTGTGAAGTTAAATGCATTTTAAGGTAAACAGACTGGTTCCCACATGATGTAAAACGATACAGCTCCACTAATCCTGGTTGGGATTATGGCAGTTTCTGCCATTTGAAGGAATTGAATAATACCCTCGGTGAAAGACCCTGCGCTTAGCTTAATTGAGTTGTCAGCTGAAAACACGAGTAGTCAGCCACTGGACAGTGACACACGCTTTAGTTATCACAGCCCAAGTTTATTTTATGAATAAGTATTATTGATGCATGCTTTCCAATGCTCTGTGAGTGAAAGCCGATCTGAAGCACACAACTGGTAGCAAAGCCAGTTGCCACCACTTACTCATAGGAAATGCTAGTGATTTTTGAAGTTTGGTTTTCAAGTGAGTTGTTAAACCTGACCTGCCTCTCAAGACTTGTGCCGGTGCTTTCTCTGCTTGCCATTACTTTGCCTCACACACAGCAAACCGCTCGCTCAATGGGTGCCAGTTTGAAGGGCTGGACCCGCCATCTTGGCCTTCTGAACAGGAATGTTCTGTTGTTTCTATCTGTGCTTTGCCTCTTTGCTGGTGGAGGGATGTGGTTCCCAGGCTCTGTCTCTCCCCTTTCCCCTCTCCTGATCGGAGGAAGGCCGAGCTCAGGCAGTGCTGCTGGGCCTGGGCGGTGTGGTAGAGCTGAGGGCAGGGCCCTGCAGTGGGGAGTGCACCTGCTCCACCACGGCTCCATGGAGGGCTGGCCGTGGCCCTTCCTGTCTGACTCAGCGCTCAGCAGCATCATCAGGCCGCTCACCTGAACCCGCATCTCACCTCCCTCAAACCAGCTCAGTCGTGGCCCCAGCAGCTCAGACATGCCACCTCCCAGAGCAGCACACCTCCCTCCTCCTTGTCCTGCTGTGCGTCTTTGGACACGTTCCTCGCTTCGCCTGTTTGAGATCCAGTCCCACAGCATTTGTTGGCGGTGTGGTGTTACCCAAGGAAGGCATAAGCTGGGAGGACATGCCACCTGCACTTCTCTGAGGTTTGGAGGGAACTTTTAGAACCAGATGTGTGGTTATCCGTTTGAGCACTTACTGCTACTCTTTTAGGTTGCTGGGGCAGACAGTTGATCTCACTGCTTTCTTCCAGTGTGAACATTGCCTTGCATTTCATTTTCTTCATTTGCATTTTCCTGGGTACAAGCTTTTTCTTCTCTCCAGATGAGTTTCCTTACTGATAGCCAGTGTTTGCCTTATGCCAACCATGGTAAATTAAATTACAGCTTTCTCAGTACTGAGAAAACTATATTCCTGTCGATAAACATGCTTTTGCTAGTCATGTTGGCACTTGTACCTGTGGGTAGAGACAGGCTTACGTTTACTCTTTAGTACTTGCAGGTGACAGGGTGACATCCATTTCCTCACCTCCTTGTAGCAGGTAATTTGAGCAAAGCTCTGTATTTGCAAGGAACGCTTTCTTCCCAGCCTGCAAGTCTTTCCCTGGGAGCAGCAGTAGGCCTTTTAGCACAGACTCACTCACAGTGTTGCTACCAGCTATGTTATCTGACTGTTCTGCTCTTCACAGCACTTTACTTTTCCCATCAGAATCACTTAAGGACTAAACTTATGATATTAAAATGAATTACTTTATTTAGATGGTAAGAGTTTTCTATATATCATGATTCTGGTGATCAGAAGTCTCTGGCTGCAGAAATATGTAGAAATGACAAGAAAAAATAGAAAAGCCCTCTGTAAAATGTCTCTGCGTTTGTGCTGCTAGGAGCAGGTGTTGAAACTAGGTGTGAAAAATGCCTGTGCTGTCTTGGAGAGTAATCATTCAAATGATGTACTGGGAGATAACTGAAAACAAGAAAGGAGAGTGTGTGCCCCGGTGATGAAATGTGTTAAATGTGATGGAATCTGCAGAACACATTTCCAGGTTGGGGCATGCTGGACCCTGGAAGCAGTGCTGCTTCTGAGCACCTTGCATGGGGTGCTGGCTGCCGTCACCCTGCTGGGCTAACACTCCCACTGAGAAGAGGCAGCAGATTGCCAATCTATGCAGGCAGTGCCTATGCTGGCACCCGCAGGTCTGTCTCTAGCTTGTCAACCCCTCCTCCCACTGGAGCCCTCTTTTTCTTGAACACACTTTAATGTGTTCTCCCTTTCAGAAATATTGACCACAGAGTTGGATAACATAATCCACCCAAAATCTCGTAACACTGACTTGAAGGGTATATGTTTTATTGCTTTCCCTAGAGAGCTCTCTCAATTTTAGCAACTTTTCCCAGTCACGAGTCTCTTGATTTCCTTCAGAAACCTCAGGCCTCGCATACTTCCACTCCCTGGTCTCCAAACCCTCGTTCCATTCTATCAGATCTCTGGGCTCTGTGTGTGGCCAGGGCCTCCCTCCTCATCCATTCCTGTTCTGACTGCTCCCAAATGTGTCCACTCTTCTTCCCCGTATGCACACATGCTGTCGCAGTGCAGTGGATCTGTTTGCTCTTTCTTCCCATTACATTCTGGAATGGACCGACTCTTCTGCTTATGAACATTTTGTACACAGGTAGGCCTCTCCCCAGGCTTTGGGAAGAAACCAGTGCCTAGGTTATCTTAGTGCTTGAAGCAATCTGCCAAAGAAAAATCTGTTTCTTGTCCTCTTAATGAAGAATACACGTTCTTCTCGAAAGAAGCTTTCCAGAGCTTCCTTGCATGTCATAAAAAATGAACTCTCCTTTTTTCTGCTTAGCTGGAAGGCGGGCCTGAATGGTTGAGGAAAGATGTGGTCACCATCCTTCATAATCCTTTCCAGCTCTTTTGAAGGAAGATTTTTGTCTTCACTTTTTCTCTTTCCTGCTGTTGCTGTGCCTACCGCTCAGTGTCTCGGCCGGGCTTGGCTTTGCTCAGCAGCTTTTCCCTCTGAATCTTGCTGCTTTCACATACCAGCGGCCTACCCTGCCATCCAGGCAGCTTTTCACACCATATAATGTTTTGCTGTTCTCCTCTCCCTGTGATGCTGCACAGCGCTGTGCCAGGCTGGGGCACGCCTCAGTCTCACGGGATGGTATGAGGTGGCAGGAGGGGCCATGCTGTGGGAGGTACACCAAGGGAGCACCAAGGACCAGGGTTCAGTGCAGGGCGGCGGGAGCCTTCACTGGCTTGGGTAAGACCAGGAGGAATGTGATTCTGCGGGCCTCCTCCTTTCATCCCCTTGCTGCCTTCCCCATGGCTTTCCATGCAAGAGCAGCCTCAGCTTGCTGTTCCCCATTCCTCCCTTCCTGCCTCCTCCTTCTCAAACTGGCTGGGGAAGGCAGGAGGAATGTCCCCCAGGAGAGCAGGGAGGGAAAAATGTTGAGGAACTGCTGCTGTGGCTCTCTCCTTCTCATTAGTAAGAGAAGTGTCACAGTGAGCTGCCTGTGACTTGGTGTGTCTGGGACCACTGCCAAAACATCCATTTGGTGTGAGGTTTATTGGTGGAGTGATACAAATAGCAGAGGGCTTTGCAGAAACCAGGAACTACCGGGCATGGTCAGTGCTTTGTTTTCTGTTTCTGAATTGCTGTTAGGCTTCTAAAGTGACTTGAAGTACTTTTTGTCCACAGTAAATCGGGTCTTTATAAAGCTGACATTAGTAAAGAAATCCTTGAAACTTTGGTTCACTCATTGAGGTTAGAGAGACTAGAGCAGGTGGCTTGAGTGTTCAGAGCATCCCCCATTCCTGGTATTCTTTTCTCCCTGAGGTTTGTTTGCTCATTTTAATAGAATCTGCATATCAAGGCCAAACCACTGAATCAATCTCTCTTTTTTCCTCTCTGAACTTGAGTTTGCTTTTACGAGAGTAAAAGGGGAACTGGAGGCCCCTTGGGGCTTTGAAGTAAATGGCAGGCTTTGACATCTGCAGAACGTGGGGAATGTAATTGGTATTTTCTTTAGAAAATTTAATGGTGTTTGATAAGGAACCTGAGAGTTAGGAAAGCTGCACTTTTGAATTTGCATCTTAAACAGTAAAATTCATTTGGGGGCTGTCTTGTATTTTATGTGAAGGAGAGAAAACAAGCGAGGGAAAAACTGATTCCTTCCATGTTTCTTTTATTCATGTAATAATAAAAAAGAGCTCTTTTGAGTGTGGTTAGGGCGTATTTGTTCACCAGTCCCATAGGAAGTGGTATTTTCTGTGCAGCATGAAAACACGCAGCTCTCAGGTACTTCTCTCAAAGTTATACAAAAAAAAAAAGTCAGCATGCATGCACAGAAACCGAAAAGAACTCTCCAGACCAAACTGCATGCGGAGTGGTACACCCAAACACCACCACCACCTATTCTGAAGTTTTCTGTCCCCAGATTTTCATTTTATTTTCCCTCCAGAATACCTACATCAAAATGTGGGCAAGTTGCTAAGCTGATTTTCTAGTGAGCAATAGTGAAATTGGTTAGAACTTTCCTGTCCTTCTTCCCTCGGATCTCTTGACCTTACAGGACAATTTTAAGTTAAGGCACAGTGGAGATTAGAGATCCCCTGGTGCCCTGTTTTGGCTAAAATTATCCTATAGTGAATAAAACTACCTGTTATACTTTTTCTATGGCATACTGTACATGTATTGTCTGTTCTAACCTTGCTGTGACTAGGGTGGACTTCAACAGATGTCTGGGGATGATTTGCATCGCAAGGCATTTATGCATCTATTTGAAAATTACCTCATTTTCCTGGTAGCAAAGCTGTTCTGCCATTTTGGTTCTATCTGGCCACGTTTAGGAACCTTACTGTCTTTTTCCAACAAGTTGCGTTTCAGAGTTTGAAATGGAAATAATTTCTTCACAGCATTATGAACATAGATTGAATTAATTATGAATTGGTGTCTGTGGCATAGAAACTCCAGTAAGTAAATTAGTCAGTGTAACTTAAAGAGCTGCTGGATATAGTCCATTCATATGTTGTGCTTCAGTATCTTTGGTAGGAGGGAGAATTAGGCAAAACTCAACAAGGAATGCTGCTGCACTTGAGAATTTTTAATTTCGGCTTGTTTGGCTGATTGTTCTGCTCTAGACCTTGTCCATATGCTAAGCAGGATTTGCGGGGCTCCCTTGTTTGATATTCTGGCCATTTTTCAGTGGAGTACTTAATCACAAGCCTAACTTCAAGCATACGGATGGTCTCACTTATCATAGGTGTTGACAAAGTCATCTTCAAGAGTCCATTTGCTGGCCTCTCTAAATATAGCCTGTTTTATTTTCTGCTAACACAAGTTATATTTGACCATTCATCCTGTGTTATCTTCCTCTTCCTGTTTTTTCATCCCCAAAACACATTGGATTCTTTCAGACTGGAAGAATTTCATTCTTAACAGAGTGAATGAGGCATAGAAAAAATTGTTTATCAAAAAGATCAAGGGAAAGAAATCTACAGAACATTGAAATTTCAAAACATTTGGTTTGCAGCTAGGGGCAAATTATTCCTCTGAGTGGCAAAACGATATCCCTAATGAAAAGAATTTCGACATGCACATTCACAGCATCGCAGAATGGTTGAGGTTGGCAGGGACCCCAGGACATCATGTGGTCCAACCTCCTGCTGCCAGCAGGGTCAAACAGGGCAGGTAGCACAGGACTACAGCCAGTCAGTTGTCTCCTAAATTGGTTTGGGGACGGCATCAAACAACATCCACTGCACTCTCTCCATTACCCAGCAATCTTCTCATTAGAGAAGGCAATGAGGTTGGTCATACTGCAGCCAAAGGCTGCCATGATGGAAGTAAGGATAAAAGCAGCAGCAAATATACTGATGCATTCCTTTCTCAGCCAGTGAATTTGCTAGTTCATGTCTCTAAATAGACTGTGAAAGTCAGATGAAGTTTTAAGCCTGAAGATGACTGCTTTTAAGATGGAAAAAGATGTATTTTAATTTAACAAACAATTAATAAAGCTCGTCTTTATTCTTTTTATCCTAGTAGCATATTTAAAATCAGTGCAAAAAATATTCTTCAATTTTGTATCAAGCAAATTGGCACTTGTGACTGATGAGCTCATTAGGCATTAGAAGCAAGAAGGCTGCATAACACTGCCCTATTATGGGTTTTCAAATGTGACTAAATTATTTTGTACTGGAAGCTAAATCACAGTGAATTCTGGGGCTTGGAATTTTGTGTACCGTTGCGATTCATGTTAGGGTCTTTTTTCCCTCTTGTTTAACTTTCTAACTTCTGTGCTAGTTAATCATTTGTAAGTATTCAATACTATACTAGATTTACAGGGAGTAACTTTGGCTCACTGCCTGCATAAGTAGTGCTTTTTCTTTTTTTATAAAAGTTTTAATGTGCTGCAAGTCTGTGGCCACTGTTGAGTCATGCTGCAAAACTAGGCCAAGCAGGGATATCTTGCCTATTTCTGTCTTTATGAGGATATTTCTAACATTCTGCTCTAATTAACAGTGTGAAGAAATGAGGGAAAACAAGATTTTATTTTTTTTTACATGACCTTCAATTACTTAAGGAGGGAGTTAAACTTAACAGTTTGAGTTCTCCTGTTAAAATGAAACTGAAGTGGTGGGTCATCTGTACTGTGTAGGTACTTTCATGGGGAGAAAATACTCAATGCTAAAAGAGTGGGTTACTGAAAGGTCACTTTAACAGGAGCAGAAGGCGTATCAGGAATCAGTGGCTGGAAGCTGAGGCCAGAAAACTGCAAATGAGAAGCAAGGTTCATATTTTTAATAAGTGAAGTGGCTAACCTTTGGAGGAAATTGCTGGCTGGCAAATTAAAAAGTTCTCCATATCTGCAAGGATATTCTTAAAGATGCAGTGTAGTCAGACATAATTTTGTCCTGTATTCAAGTGGTTACTGAACTTAGTGCATGAGCAACAGTCTGACATAAAATTGCTTGATGCAAAATGTTAGACTGGGCGGGGTGGGTTAGCATCTAACTCTAGATCATATGCGGCCCTTCATCCGCTCTCTGTCACCCTCCATTGTGAGACAGGGCAAAAAATAGTATAACTCTGGGGAAGGTGGTGGCTCGTAGCTCCTTGTGCCAAGACACACATTTGTCCAGCTTTGCATCTGCTTAGATGAGAAGAATTCTGTGGATGCCATTTTAAGACTGAGACTGGCAGGTAAGGTCTTGCTTGGCCTGACTTTCTGCCCTGCAGTTCACATAGCAAGTGTATCAAGTAGCTCACAAGTTGCTCTTCTGTGAACCTCTTAACTTCTGGTGAAGTCAGTCAGACTTTTCTAGAGCAGATGCAAGGAAACGATGGGCAAGGAGCAAACGTGCTGTACCTCACAACGTCCATTTATACAACGGAGAAAACATTTGGCTAATTGACAAATGCTTAGCGCTGCGGAAGGGTACCCTCTGATCTTTGGATGGAAGGTACAACAAATACAACCTGGTTTCTTTTCTTGTGATCGTACGGATGTGAAAAGCCTTAAAGATGAGTCAGCTATGAGTTAATAATGTGTTGAGCAGTTAAGAAACCCATATAATTGAGTGAAATTATTTTGTCATGGCAGCACAAAGTACATTACGACACCTGTAGAAGGGCCATAGTTTTGTCACTGCTTTTGGTCCTCTCACTGAAACCAGTGAGAATGTCTGACATCTGACTGAATCGTTTCCATGGTCCCATGAATTAGAAGGACATATTCTTGTGAAACTTACAAACACGTGTCTGTGCATCAGGATTCAGCTTCCTGTCGGCTCTACTGGTCTTCTCCAGAAATCTCTGGCATGAATTGCTAAGCAGAATAGCTGCTGTTATCTGGCCCACCTGTAGGAACTCCAACTATGAGAAAGGTTGTTTATTCAAGTAACTGGCCTAAAAACAAGAGCAGCATTTATAATGCATTTCAGCAATCAGTAGATTACAGTTGCTGGGGACTTGTTTTGGGAACATGGGAATAGCTCTGATTCTTCTGCAGAGGACTGAGAGGATGGTAGAAAGTAATACATTGTTGGGAAATCAGTATTTGTTGTAAGATGTTGTTGGACTGTGAAACATTGCTTTAATTGCTGTATTTTTGCTGTTATTTTTATGCTAGGCATTTTATTACGAGCTAAGGGAATAACCAAGGACCATTATGTAAATGCAAAGTGTCATCTTCATTCTACAGATGGTTCTACACTAAGTCATACTTTACATAAATTACCTTAGCACAGAATAAATCATTCGATAACTGAAGTTATTAGCTAGTGTAAGGAGAAACATGCTTTGTTACTAAAATCAGAGGTATCCTTAAAACATGTAACTCCTCTAGCAGTCTGAGATCTCTCTCATAGTTATATTTTGATGATCTTGCTCAGTTGGGATAAAGAGAAAGCTCCAAATACATGGCCTTTTAAAAATCACATAAATCATCAGATTTGCTTTGTGTGTGTGTGTATTTACCTCGCTTTTATTATATTTACCCTGCTTGTGGATTTTGAATATAATCAGTGTCCCAATGACCTTACAAATTTCTTATCAAAATTTTTTATCTCCACATCATCTCTCAAATGTCTTGCCCAAGTACTCTCATGATCCTTCATCACATCATCTTTCCCACATTCTTGATGCATTCCAAGCTGCCCTGTTGGTGTTTTCCACTTATCGTTGCCACTTACCAAATCTGAAGAAAGCAATTCCATCCTTTGAGTTACAGAAAAAAAATGATTTGTCTTTTAGGCCAAGCAGCTGGGATCTTATTCTGCTGGGCCTCTCAGAAATCTCAACCTTTATTTACACCACTGCAGTTATTTAGCAAATAAACAACCCACCATGGGCCACAGTGCATAACAAAATGATATCTGACACCAAGCTGGTATGTACTGAACTCAGTGCTTGAAACACTGCCGAGGTTTTGTAGGCAGAAAGCAAAGGAGAATTTTAGAGAAGGAGCTGAAAGATGATTTTCTGAAGCAAACTACAGATTTTCTCTCAAGTTTAGACAGCTGCTTTGGGAGTGAATAGTATCTATTAGAAGATGCTGACATAACCTGTTAATAGAGCAATTCCTAGAAGTTCTGAAAGCATTCTTATGATTACTCCCAGGCACTCAGATGATTTGGACTTGGTTCTCTGGATTGATTCATTTCTTTTTTTTGTACCATTGCATCTAATATCATGATAGCGTGTTAGAAGTATTCAATACCAGCCTGAAATACCATGGAGTCTCATACAAAGTGGTAGGATCTTTCTGCTGGAGCTTAGGATCAAACTGAGGCCATTGATGATGGGGTTTATTTTTATTTTTATTTTTGGCAGGATGCTCTGTTTTTAAGCATTTCTCTTTATTTGAAAGGCCAATAAACGTTATGTACTGGCTTGAAAAAGGAGCCTGCCTCGCACAGTGTTGCTCTCTGTAAGAGGCTGGTAGGAGACACTGATGATGTAGAGAATATATGTGTGTCCAAAGCAGCGTTTGCCTCACTGTATTTTGGAGACTACTTATCCTCTGAATTTGTCTAATCTGTTTTGAACCTTATTTTAGTTTAACTTCAAGAACATCCTGTGTGTATGAGTTTGGCAAACTGTAGGGTGAGGAAAAAAAGCTAATTGTTTCCTTACTGTTTTTTTATGTGCAAGCCACCTGTTAACCTGGTAAGCACCTGTGCTCACGGGTGGCTTGCATCTGTCTTTCTGTTCCTTTGTATTCAGTGAGTGTTGCTGACATGGTGATAGGTACTAAATATAAAAATATGATTACCAAATGGGAAGTATGAGGACAAATAATCTTTTCAAGAAGATTATGTATTCTGTGCACAGATGGTGGCTTTTTAGTGCCCACAGACTCACTTAGTCCAAGTAAGATAAGCGCATACCTTTTATGATCTTTGGAAACACTGTAAGCCACGAAGCAGTTTGTGATACTGCTGTTGTGAAAGCACTCATTTTTGCATAGGTGATGCAGTCTCTTGCTGAGATTGGGATGGACTCTGACAAGGGTTAATGGGTCGTGCTCAGCCTGGACCTCTGGCAAGCATTGTAGCACAGGTTCTGTCATAGCTCATGACCTGATTAACAGTGAGGAGCTAGGAGGGTAGGAGGCCAGGTGAACATTCACCAGGTTTACAGATGGCATCATACTGGGAGAACCAGTCAGTATGTAAAGCACAAGGCTGCCATTCAGAGGTGCCTAGACAGGCTGGAGGAATGTGTCAGGGATAGCCTTATGAAATTCAGTGGGGACAAATGCAAAGTCCTGCATGTGGGAAGAAAGATTCCTGGCAGCATTACAGGCTGGGGACTGCCTGGCTGGGGAGCAGCTGTGCTGAGAGGATTGTGACACACAGCAAGTAGAATGTGAGCCAGCAGTATGTCCCAGCAGCAAAGGGGGCAACAGCAGGCCGGGCTCTGTCAAGCGAAGCAGGGCCTGTAGATGGAAGCAATTTTCTGCCTGAGCTGTCACTGGATCACACCTGGATACTGCAGCTGATTTTGCCCCCTTGAATGCAGGATGGATGTTGATAAACTGGAATGAATTCACTGAAGGTCCACCACAATGATTGGGCTGGAGCACCTTCCCTGTGTGTGCAAAAATCATGTATGTTTCCAGAATGATTCGGGGAGCCGAGCTGAACATACAGTTTCCAGACATCGTGCTTAGAAGACATCACATCCCATGAATGCTTTGGAACTTTCACCCATAACTATGATTCTGTATTCACACTTTTCTCAATAGTCTACAGTGGAGAACCCGATGGACATGATCTCTGTGACACTTGACATGAAAAACAAGTATATTCCCCTTCATTATTTCTCTGAGAACATGAGAGCTCTTGAACTCCTGAAATGATGCTATCTGTGTTGAGATCTCTGTTAGCACTTCACTTTCAGGAGGTAAAGATAAACTTGTGAATTTGAAGAGCAGGGCAGTTCTTGAGAAGTTGATACCAATTGATCTCTTTGCTGACAAAGATGTTAACAAAGCTGACGTTTTAATTGCAGGAGCATGAATTCAAGGATGCAGAATCACAGAATCATAGGGATTGGAAGGGACCTCTGGAGATCATCAAGTCCAACCTCTCTGCTAAATCAGATTCTCTACATTAGGTTGCACTGGACAGTGTCCAGGCAGATTTTGAGCCTCTCCAGAGAAGGAGATTCCACAGCCTCTCTGGGCAGCCTGTTCCAGTGCTCTGTCACCCTCCCAATCAAGAAGTTCTTTCTCATGTTTGTATGGAACTTCCCGTGTTGCAGCTGGTGCCTGTTGCCCCTTGTCCTGTCGCTGGGCACCACTGAAAAGAGCCCAACCCCATCCATTTGACTCCCACACTGAAGATATTTATAAAATCGGTAAAACTCCTTTGCAGTCTCCTCAAGACAGAACGGTCCCAGGTCTCTCAGGCTTTCATCATAAGAGAGATCCTCCAGACCCCACTGTACCCTTTGTAGCGCTTGTAGCCCCCTTTGTAGCGCTTGTAGCCCTCTGCCAAACTCTGTAGAAGTTCCCTCTCTTTCTTGAACTGAGGAGCCCAGAACTTGATACAGTGTTCCAGATGTGTCCTCACCAGGGACCTGCTGGCCATGCTCTTTTTCATGCACCTCGGGATACCACTGGCCTCCTTGGCCACGAGGGCACGTTGCTGGCTCATGACCAATCTGTTGTCCTTCAGGACCCGTAAGACCTTCTCTGCAGAGCTCCTTTCCAGCAGGTTGACTCCTAATCTGTACTGATGCATGCGGTTATTCCTCCCCAGGTGCAGGACTCTACATTTGCCCCTGTTGAACTTCAAAAGGTTTCTTTCCACTCATCTCTCCAGCCTGTCCACGTCTTGCTGAATGACAGCACAACCTTCTGGTGTGCCAGCCACTCCTCCCAGCCTTGTGTCATCAGCAAACTTGCTGAGAGCACATTCTGTCTCTTCATCCATGTTGCTGATGAAGATCTTGAACAAGATTGGACCCAGTACCTACCCTTGGGGAATACTGCTAGCTACAGGCCTCCAAAAGGACTGTGCACCACTGATCCCAGCACTCTGAGCTTCTTCCAGTCAGATCTCAGTCCACCTCACCATCCACTCATTTATCCCACACTTCATAAACTTACCTATAAGGATGTTATGGAAGACACTGATCGCTGTCTTGCTGTTTGTGGTCTCCTTTTCTTTCTCAGTGAGGAACTGGTTTCAGCAAGATTTCTAAAGGCTGAAGAAAGCAAGCCATGATCACTTTCAGAGATCCAAACTAGCCAGGACACAACTAGCAGTATCCTCTCTCTACTGAGACTTCAGCAGCTGGCACTTGCTTCACAGTGTAAATATATGTCAAAGAGCGTAAGCAGTTCCACATTCTTTCCAGTGAGCATGCTGGTTATACACGTGATCGATGTTGTTGGTCCAGCTGAGGGAGACCTTCACAAATCTATAGCCAGATACGTCACTCGAACCAGAGCAGGGAGCTGCCACAGGCTGGGCCTGCTGTAGGCATGCCGAGCCACCTGCCTTGGCACAGCACGTTGCCAGTTGAAGGGTGCAAAGGATATCCGTAATTTAGTATTCAAGCTGTGCTCTGGGGCTGCAGATCTCAGAGCAGAACCCTTCAGCTTTTCAGTCAGCTCTGTAAATGTCCACCTCTGTTGTACAAGTGTTCTCAACCTTCCCTCACTGCTGGTGCTCTGGTTGCTCATGGCCTTGCTAGAGATTTACCCATCAATGAGGAATGTGCTCTGCCCACAACATCTTGAAACCCACCTGTCCCTTTTTTGTTCCTTTTTTTTTTTCCAGAATGCTGATTAGTTTGTTTAGTTATGAACTATTTCATATACAGTGTCACTGAATTAACTTGTTTCTCAGTTATTACTTTCTGCTTTTGCTTACGCTGCTCTGTTCTCTTAAATGCAGATCTTATCCTGCATAGCTGCTCTTACCAGTGACATAATGACTACAGCAAAGAGTACAGCTGAGGTTTCAGCGCCTAGGTAGTCAGTGGGGCTGAGAAGAAAAGGCGCTGCCAAAAGTTCCCCCCGAGCCTATACCTTGTAAATGGAATTAATTTTGTCTGTAAGTCGCTAACGCATAAAATGTGCAGAATTGTAATGTATTTTTGATGAGGCACTTTTCAGAGCAAATTACACTTTTAAAACTCAAGGTTTTAATAGCTATGCGTGTTTGCTAAAAGCTAGTAAGTACAGACAGACATGTTTTTAGAATGGAATAGAAAGACACAGACCATTATGGGTTATTTAGAGAAAGTAAGGGAACTAGTAAACCTCTGCTCTATATGGAAAGAGACCTCATGAGAATATTTGGGTTGCTACAAGAATTATTAGTAATTATGATGGCAAAATTGTCTTCGTTATTTAACTCCTCATGACTGGTTATGGTAACATCCTTGAATAAATACATATTTTCAGCAATGACACTGCATAAGTGAAGTGAATATTGGAATAGGTGAGGTGACTTCACTTAGGTTTTACTGAAGACTTCAAACAAAGGCAGGGAGCTCTTGAGAGATACGTGGCTTCCTTGCAGCGAGTATCTTCATCTTCATAATACAGGCACTGTGCTGTGCAATGGATTTCCAGTGTTTTGTGTTTTTTTTTGTTTTATTCTCCAGCTGAGGAAGGATAGTATGTAATTTAATGTCGTGAAGATTATTGCAGAGGTAATTGTTGCATGGGTAACATTAAAGCAGCACTTTGCAGCTGATGAGTACTTCACTTCCCATCTCAGAGCTAAAAAAAAACTCAACTCCCCTTCCCCAAACCTCTGAGAAATGGCATCATTTAGATCTCTGTAAAAGAAAGCATTAGAGCATTCTTCAGGATGTGGAGTATTTATCATTTCTCCTCATATGTTGTTTGCCAGCATAACCAATTAAGAAAAATAAGACAAAGTCAGCAAGTGCTGCGATTGCAGATCCTCCATTATTGGCACTGTGAATGCTTTTTGAAGTTTAGGAATAAATGAGGATATATTTTCAAACATTTTTGCCCGATGGAAACACTTACGTGCTATAATTAAAATTTGTTTTGCGTCATTAGTTTTCATAATCCTACTTGCGTGCTTGCTGTTGTGTACATCCCGTTGTGGGAGTATGGTCCTATCTGGGATTAATAATCAGAGCCTGGCTGTGCCCTGCTCTCCAGTTTGGACTCAGGCATGTTATGTTCATATGCATATTGCTTGACTTGTAAGGCAGCTGTCTGGCTGTGACGAAGACGTGGATAAAAGAACAGCTTCTAGATTCTTGGCAAGCCTTCTTTTCAGCAAACCTGCAAGACCAATTTGATTAGTGCACCAAGCCTTGAAGGTGATCAAAGGACATCGCTCATCAGCAAAAGGTGACAGAACTGCCGTGATGCTCATATATGTTTTAATATAGCTTTAATAAACAGAACATCGCTGACGCCTGCTTACAGAGCCAGATCGTGAACTCCTTATCTTGTTAATCTGTACTGAGCTTGTGGGACTGGCTAAAAACCCACAATATTTTCTGTAAGAAGAGATGCCTACATTCAAACAACCGCCAAATCTCAAATTAATTAGATTTTAGAACTTTAAGGGGAGCTCAGGTTATCAGAATATATAAGATTGCAGTACTTATCTTTACATTTAGCTGTATGCTTTTCTGTTTCAGTTAACCAGCTTTCAGCTGCCACATTATAATTCAGATGCGGCTGAATTTCAGTAATAGGCAAAATTATTCTTAAACACAGCTTGTTTGTAGAGCTGTTTGGGACACATCAAGGACTTGTGTAAATGTTTTCTCTGAAGGCACAGTATTCAGGTCAAATACATAATATGCTGCTGGTGTCTTAAATTTAGGAATTTTCCTACACTTCAGTACTGTCTCTCTCTCTCAGTGTATCAGGTTTACAAATGCCACCGATAGCCAACTGGCTTTTCTTTTAAGAAGGCGCAGAATCCTTGAACAAATTAACAAGCTGCAAGGGCTTCCAAAGGGAAATTGCCTAGACTGGAGTTTGTCTGAGGAGAGTTTGTCATCAAGAGGAATTCTCTGCCATCTAAGAAATCTTTCACCAGCAGTAGACATCCCTTGCATAGAAATCACTGCCAAGCACTTATGGAAATATTTGAACTGGAAATGACTGACTAATTGATTGACTGGGCTTTTTCTACCACAGCCTTTTTCTCTCTCTCTCTCTTTTTTTTTTTTTTTTTTTTCCTTTTTCAATCAGGCAGTTTAGAAACCAAAGATATTCCTGGCCACGACTGCTGACTCAATTGACTCAATTTTCCCATTTCCTCCCTGGCTTCCGCTGGGATTGCTGTGACAGGAAGTTTCGTGGTGCTCCGAGTGAGACTCATCTCCTTCTGCAGCTCAGGCCCAGAGGTTTTCTGGTCACTGCAAACCCTCCAGAAACCTCTGGTCTGAAGGGAAGGTTTGCCCTGTAAGTCTTCAGAACTGACTTTGTTATCATCCTAAAACTGTGGAGCTTGGTGAGGGTTGTGAGGGGGGGCAGGGTTCTCTCCAGCCGAGAGGGAGGGCTCCCAGCACCTAGGCAGGAGGCCAGAAGGCCACTTGTGCTCCCTGTGCCAGCCAGCAGCCACAACAGCTTCACTGGAGGGAATGGGAGGGCTGAGCGCTTCTGGGAACCGAGTGGTGTGGCTTCAAACTCTTCAGACCCAGGGATACTGGACAAAGTGGGTCAGCAGCAGCACTGGTGCTCAGGTGTTAGCAGAGAGGACTGTAGCATTGTTCACCTGTGAAATTAAGGGTTTGTCCAGCTATGGAACAAGATTCTGGGCTGAGAATGCTGACCAGAGGCCCCTGGTAACCCTCTGCTAGGTGCTCCAGGTCTCCAGAAGATCACGGCTTGGCACCTCTCATCTCTGTAAGCAGTTTGTTGCTCAATCTGCCAGCCATTTTGGATCGTGTTCATTAAGGAAGATACGTAAAGCCCTATCAAAATCTAGTCTTTGAAATCCTTCAGGGCTGCACTTCCTATTTTCCCTTTGTTCAGATCTCTGCAGAGCTCTTAGCTGTTTGGAGCAGTTCTCTCTTTCCATTTTAAGCACACAGCACAATACCTTTCATCTACGTCTTTTCCCTGGAGCACTGTTTATGTGTGGCTGTTCCTTTCAAGAGATGCAGGCCTTGCTCCTTTCAGAAGTCTGAAGTGATCAGCTTGCAGCATTTGAACAAGTTTCCCTCTCTGGGTGAATTCCAAAATAGAGAACTTGTCTTTTCTCCGTTTTTATCCTTTGTTGCTGTTCCCTTGTGATGACAGGATGACATGGCAGGATAGACAGGAGTTCCCTCCCCAGCCTCTGAGGGAGTCTCCCTCCAGCCTCGTTTCCTCCACAGAGATTGACGTATCAAGCTTTGTCTGCGTCCTCCGAGAATGCATCCAACTCTTCTCCCAAATCGAACGTTTCTTACTTTGTTGCTTCGAGTTGCGTCATCCTCCTGTAAGATCACTTCTTTCCCTCAGTGATGCTTGACAAGAGGTTTGGAATTGCTCTTTCTTTGATGAAGGCTTTTGCTTGTTTGGGCCTCAAGTGCTTTGTCTTTCAGGCAATTTAATGCTTAGCCCTCTGGTTCACTGTTGAATGCTGCATGCCTTGTTCTCAAAGAGCAGCTGAAGGAGGGAGAAAGATTGCTGTATAGGCATTTTGCAATATTGCCAGTTTGAGAGGCATTGAGGGAGATTGTGGCTAAGCTTGTCTATGAGAATCTGTTAGAGACAGTGTCACTGCTTTCCATTGCCACGATGCTCTCTCTTCCCTCAACTTCTTAAACCTTGAGGCCCCATGCAATAAAGGAGAAAGAGCCTGCATCGGCATCAGGATACGAAGTCTGAGTGTTATCAAACATTAAAAAGGTTAATTTCCTTCAGTTCAAAGGAACATCTAGAAGAAAACTTGAGTATTGCAATGTGTGAACCAGGCTGTTATCTGGGGTATGGATCCGTTAAGGCTTAACCTTATGGTTATAAATTACTACCAAGGCAGCTGCCAGATGCTGTTTTTCTGATCTTGGTGACAGTAATTGTGAGAGAGCTTTGCTGGACTTCTATCTGTGAGGAGGCAGCTTGGAAGTGCTGGACAAAGGGCAAAGGACAGATCATTAAGTGTGGTGGAACAGTCGTTACTTTTTTGTAGCACTGACTTGTAGGACTAAGTTGATGTGTTAAAACTACAGGCACCTTGCAGCTGTTTGATATAACATGATTTTTAAATCAATACTGTCAGACAGCAAATGAAATATTTTAACCTAAGTTTACTTACAAGTAGTTGTACCGGGCTGGATCTCTAAGTCTGGAAGGACTTTAGCAGCTGGATATATAGTTCTCTGTTGGACTTCCCATGCATAGATTGCAGTGTTTACTGACAGTCAGTGATCGTACCAGAACCCAAATTTTGTTTTTGTCACAGAATTTGTATTTCATGGTCAGAAAAGGTGGAAGGAGACTGGTCACTTTCACTTTCCTTTTTAAGGGCTATTTTTAATGCATTTCATTTTCTGGCTTCCCTCCATTTGACCTGTGTTGTAATGTTTGGATTAGAGATGCTGCTGGGGAAACATTAAAACCAAACAAACTCCCTTCCACCTTGTTTTCATGAAATCTTTCTTGGAGAGTCACTAATGCTCTCTTTTTTTTTCCATTACGTTCTCTGCTAAACACAGACATGCACTAGAGGTCTCATGATTAGTAATTTCCCAAAACTAAACCAGCTTTAAATGCTTTTTTTGCATGTTCTGTATTGGAGAGAAATTAGAAACACCGTGGTACTTGCTTGTTTGTTTTATTTTGCTTTGTTTTTCTTTTCATTGCTTTTCCTGAGGGTGAGCTGGAAGAAGTGAGGAATTAGAAGCCCTGGAAATACTTGGCACTAAAATAAAAATAAACTAATCCTTTTGTAGCATGTCTGGAATTGAAGAGTGTTGAGTCGTTACCTGGTTGGTCTCTTATACTGTGATGTATGGAAACTTTCCATAGTTTCTTTCGCAGCATGCTCACATGTTACGTCTTCCTGAGGCCATGTAAGCCGTGCAGATGCAATGCAGGGAAGCTCTGGGAACGTTTTGAAGAGAGGTCTTCCTTTGTTACAGAGAATGTGGCAGAGGCATAATGAAGTATTCAAAGCACACTATTAGGAATTTAATAAATGGATCCTCCTTGGCTGATTCTCCAGTAGATGTGACACAGCAAAGAAAGAAGCAAAGGTCAGAAACGGAGAAAAACAGGAGACCAAGCAATCGGGACAGAATCATTGGAAGGCTTGCTGTGGCTGTGTTCTGCCTGAACTTTCTCTGAAGCCAAGCTTCCTGAGAAGTGGCAGTATTTCTCTATCTTGCTTCATCCATGCTTTATTATTTCATATCAAGTCTCGTAAAATCAGCAACTTGAAATGCAATAAAATCTGCATGTTTTGTTTATGTCCAACACAACTATATATCTTCCTCCTTACGCCCTGCACCTGGGATAACACGAGAAGGGATCTCCTTCTCATGTCTTCACTGAGTGCCTTTGTTCCGGAATTTTTAAATCAAATAATTTACTTTGTATCCTGTTGTTGGATAAAATATGTATTTCATATGCAGCTTCGGTAACTCAAGTATCTTACATTCTTCCTGCTGCTATAGTGTATTTTTTCAAATGTATCTGGTTTGAGTTGATGAATCTGAGAACCATAATCTGTATTTTTATTATGAGCTTCTTGGCACTGATGTGTAATAAATTCGCTTCATTACCCCATCCAGAAGAAATACTGCTAAGTTGAGGGCCATGAATGTTTCATATCAATATCCTGTCTTTAATAAAGCCTGGTCACTTCTGCAAAAAATGTGTCTGCTTTATGTTTTGGGATATTCAGGAAGAAAAATATGGAAAAGTGAAATGTTTTAGTGTGGGACTTCCTTCCTTTTCACTGCTGCTGTCTCCTTTGTCTTTCTGGTAGATATTGATGGTCTGTGCTCACTGGTCCAAGCTGCAGCCGAGCTCAGGAGCAGGAGCTGAGTCAGTGCATCCGTACTCCTGGTTGCTCGCTTTCCAAAATGCTCTGAAAAAGAGCATTTTAAAGCTTGTCAGGGGAAGAGGAGACGGTTACTGGTACTGGAGCCGTCTGCCCTCTAACTCTAAATTACTTGTATAGAAGACATTGCCCTGTATTAAACAGGTTCTAGCTTAAAATCAGCCATGATGCAAAAATCTCCATTTTAACAAGGAGGAACTGGGCTGGCTATTCTCTATTTAGCTTAGATCCAGCTGTGCTCTGCCCCTGTCCACCCTCTGCAGGCTGTTTCCAGTTCTGCTGGCACATGTTGGTCAGGACAGGGGAAAGCACAGTCATGGATGTCGTGGATTATCTACTCCTAAAACCTGCTATAATGGCAACCAAAGATCTATCTGCACGAACAGGCAGAGACAAAATCTTTTGGAGTAATCTAAGAACATGACACAGAAAGAGTGACCCTTGTGCTTACTGTTATTATGTAAAGTGAAAGAAAGTAGATGAAATGAAAAGAAATTCAGACTGCATCTTTTTATTATTTTCATATTTTATTATTTTTATACTTGCAGGAGATTATATATGTAAGGCCCGTGCAGGTACAAACACCTAGTGGTGGTGGGGATTGAAATCATTACCTATAACAACACTTGTTATCTGCAAAAAAACCCCTCAAGCTATGTTCTCATAACAAATGAAAGCTATGGCATAGGAGTTTCCCAAATGAACGGTGATACCAAGATTTCTGTTTACTTTGGAAGATGCTACCAGGAAGTAATTTCATAGGTGGGTTTTCTGTGCTGTTATAGCTTGTCAAAACACACTTCAGTTAGTCCCGTTACTGGAATCCCCTGGAGGAAAGCAGCCTTCAGAGGAATGAAAACCACAGCGTACTGGCACAAATAGTTTCACCGTCTGTTGCATAATGGGGTGACTTGCTTGGCTGCTCTGTTGTTTTCTGGTCCTGTCCATACGGAAAGGTATTTGGAGGCAGTGTGGATCCAGATTCAGGCCATCTCATGGGTGGGTGAGGGTGCAGGGCACTTCATGTGCAGTGCCCATAAGAGATAATGTGTTAGCATTGCTCCAAACAGAAGGTGTCTGTAGTGTGCGTACATGATCCTTTGTTCTGGGAAACAACATCAGGTATTAGAACCTTTGGCCTGAAGTTTCCAGCTGCATCGCTCATTGTTTGATTTGCTTTTCAGCTCACAAAGCAGTACTTTTCTACTCTTAACTATAGCTTATCACACCAAAAATGTGCAGTGCTGTTGTAGTTGTCGTGGCAGACTGTGCTCTTAACGACATGTTCCATGTGGAGAGCAGCAATTCCATGCAGTGTAGCTAAAGGCTCTCTGGAACTTGGGAGAACAGCTGGCTTGGCTGATGGATATACACTCTGTGATGTTGTTACTGAATTTGGGCTGACACCATAAAATCTGACCCATTGGTGCTTCATTGCTTGTGGAGGGTTGCTGGACTCCAGCTGCATCTTCTGGCTCAGCAGTTGCTGGTGGTCTGCTGAGAAGCTGCATGTGTATGTGTGTGGTTGGGGTTCCTCCTCTCATACCTCCAGGTGCAAGCAGATTCAGTAGTAGAGGAAAGAGTGTGAGAATTTTTTGTCCCCAGAACTCGTCATATTTCCAAGGGCTGTTATTTTGGTTGGTTTGCGTGGAACTTACTTGTGCCAACGAAGGTCGCTGGAGTTTCACTTAATTTGTGTTTTGTAGGTAGTTGTTAAGCAATAGGCAGCAATGCCCTGCTGCAGGTTGGAGAGGCACTGGGTCACACCTGGCAGTGTCGGGGTGCCTGACTGCACTGTGGGAAGGAAGGGGACCCCAAGGTCCTGCTGCCATGGGGACTGCTGCAGTGTGCGCAGTGGGTTCACAGCCAGGCCTTATAGGAGGATCCTGACCGAAAACAGTAAAGCTACTGAAGGAGTATGCTAAACTAGTATATGCTTCTGACACTTTTCTGGTACAGTTCCGCTGTACGTATTTGCTAGTGCTAGGGATGTTGGGGTGTTTGCATTGCAGATGTGGTATGACCAGAGCAGCAGGTTGTATTCTGAACTGGTGGTGTAGGTGCTGCTCTGAACTGTAGGGAAGTCAGATTTATGGTGTGGCCTCAAAAAATAAACAAACCGAAACAACAATACTTGAAGCAGGAAGATTGTTGTAGGTAGCTAATTAAAAATTGCGTAATGGTAATTATGTAGTCTGGCTAGATACTTACTCCTGAAACATAAAAAATAGTAGTTTGACGGAAAGAATTGGAGAGACAGCTATTTTTGCTTTGGAAAAGAGAGCAGCATTCTTTATTTTTGAAAACAGCCTGGGGCTGGTTTGGCAGAAAAATCTTAACCCAGCAGCCATCATGCTTGCCATCTGCTAAGACAAAGCCTGAAACAAGGTTGACTCCTGAGTCACACAGTGTGCAGTGTGTGCACACACTTGCTCCTCATCAGCCACTCCGGGGTCCCAAACTCCCTCAGGCCCCTGTGTGTCAAAGCCGCGTCAAAGTCTGTGGCCTTGGGGAGTTTGTCTTGCTCTTCACTGGTCACTCCTGTCTCTGTCCTTCCATACATGGGAATGCTGCTGCATTTTTTTCTCCCTCAGCTGCCTCGTAGCTCAGGGTGCTCTCTCCCTCCATCCCCATGCGGAGACGGTGGGGATTACACTGGGACGTGTGGAGCCAACTGGCAGAAGGAAAGCATCACACGCTGCGCTTCCACGCTGGGATATGGCGTGTGATTTCTTCCTTCTAAACCCCAACAAGCATTTCTTAAAGATACAGTTGAAGAGAAAAATTCAAGCTGAACTCTTGCCACCCGTAAATCTGGGCTTTGTGATAAACAAAACAGAGGTCAATAGTTACCGGCTCCGTGCTGCCTTCCACTCCAACAGCCTGTATTAGCTGGACACTCATGTAGGAAACTTTTAATAAAAAAAAGGATTCTGAACTTCACTGAAAAAAAAAAAAAAGAAAAGAAAAACCAGGAACAAAAATCTGTCTTGGTGGAAAATTTTTTGTGTTTTTTTTTTTTTTTTCCAACAGAAGCTGAGGAAATCATTATTCTCCCTGTCACTTTCCTTCCCACTAGAAAAAGTGGGAGGGGAGGGAGAGAAAGCACTAAAGAAAGAAAAAAAGAAAAAGAAATGCATTTTCTAAAAGTAGGAGGGGATTTTTATTACAGAAAAGCTTGCGACACACCTTTGGCACAGCCGCTTCCACCCATCTGGCCACAGGACTGCTTGTCGGCCAGTGTGGGTTACGTGACAGGCAGCTGTGGCAGTGGATCAGCCATGGGCTTGAGGTAGCTGCTCATGAAAGCATCGGTTCCTTTGAGAAATGGTCATGACGACACCTGCATCCACAAAGAGAAGGCACCAAAAGCCCACAGTTGCCGTAGGACAACCACCAGGGCTATTGGCACTCGGGGTGAGCCACGTCAGTGACCTCCACCCAGCCCTCCACACCCCACAGAGCGGGCTGCAGAAGCTGAACAACGCTGAGTGACCATGCCAGCACTTCCAGTTCCGTACTTATGATGGTTTGGGACAACTTATTGTTTACATTTCTAGCACCTAGTAAATTAACCTTTCTGATCAAAACAGCAGAGACGTAACGGGTCTCCATCAGCATCTAAAGATGGGCACCTTTCAGGAGCAGGAAATCCAGCATGGATGAACAGGATTGCTCCTCATCTGTGATCCCTACAGATGCTTTTCTTTTTTGGCCTGTTCAGGCCCAGCTCTTCAGAACTCTCTGTTTGAACTCTCTGATCGCAGTCTCTGCATGCACAAATGGATACGCACAAAGCCTTTGTCAGGATCTGGGATTGCCAACTGTCTGTCTGTCCTTCCTCCATTAAAGACAATGAGGCCAGTCTCGCTGGCAGTTTCCAGACAGTACAGTGTGGAAGCCATAAAATACAGTAGTTCAGATATAAGACTAGAAGGCTGTTGGTTTAGAGTTCCTGGAAAGCCTGGGATGGTGTACAAATGAGCTAATATCAAAAACATCTTCAAATATGTTTCTAAATCAGATGTTGCACAATTAATGCTGCAGAGGAATAAAAAGTAGAGGCAGACTTGCTTTTCTGTGCAACAGGACAAGTGTGTCACGTCTAGTGATTCCCATACAAAAATGTGAACTACAAATAAAAGCCAGAACTGTGTTGTCCGTCTAACCAAGTGTATCAGACTGGGACAAACAGAGCTGTAGATTCTTGCATAAAAGCAGAGGAGTTCTGACCGTCTCTTTCAGGCAGAATTTTGTCTTTCTGAGGTCTTCTCTTTCACACTAATAGGTATATTCATGCGGTAATTAGATTTTCTCATGGGGTCAGAGAAGGATGAGCACCAGGGCTGTGCTGCAGATTGCTTCAGCTGCCTCCTGCTGTCCCTGCGTGTCGCTCTGATCTTTTTTTGATAGATAATTCTCAAGCTGTGTTTCTTAATGAAACTGTTTTTGGAATAGCAGTTTGTGGGGTGACAGGGCTATGATTTTTTTACAGTTGTGTATCTGAAACAATTTTATATGTTGCTTGAGATGGCTGCATTCAGTTCAGTAGTTCCAAACACACTTCTGTTCCCTACAGACAGCGTGCTCCCGTGGCACATAGAGATGGAAGGATCGTTTGTTGACTGAGTTTCTCCAGTTGCATGTGGAAATAATTGCGTGACACAAAGAACAGTATTAAAAATGGCTTGCGCTTTTCTTGCTTGGTGTGCAGAAGAGGTCTGTTGAATCAAATGCTTTGGACCTGGCTTTGGCTTCTTGTGATCATCCTGAAGCTCTCATCTGCAGTTTCACAATCTGTCTGTACAGAACTTCCCGAAAACACTTAGGCTCTTTGCGGTTTTCAACTTGAGTATCCAAACTCACTCAGCAATTTTGGAAGTGAGTACCTTCATAAATCTTTAGACTCTTAAGATGTGCACAGCAAGACCTTCTCATGGCATGCCTAAAGTGCTCAAACAATGTAAATACGGTATAAATACCAGTAAATAATATGTCTTGAAAAGCCTGAGTCAGAGATACTTTTATGTTCTTGTTGACCTCTTTCAAGTAGACAAGAAGGCCTAATTTTCAATGTAAAAAATGGAATAAAGATGTTTCAATCATTAGTCTTGCATCTTCAGGACAGAACTCCTAGGCTTTATAATCATCTTAAAAAGCTGTGATCTACAAAATGAAGGAAAACCAAAGCATTAAAGCCAGATTTTCATCTGTTTTCTGCACTTGAACCTGTAAACTTTGCACATGAACCCCCTGTACCTGTTATTAACATATTGAATACACATTGAAGTGCAAATGGAAGGTTGGGTTAGGTAGCAGGATTCTGTTTGTGTGGTTTGTTATGCAACAAAGTTCAGTTTGCATATGCTGATAATGGTGTGTTGTATTTTCTCAAAAGAAAATCTGAGGACAGTTTCTCAGAACTTGTCAGCCTTGCATCTCAGAAACATTTGGTTATTCTCACTGCGGCTGGGAGGAGCCCACAGACACAACTGAGCATTGAGTGTGTGAGGTTCAAACTATTACTCCTTGTCTGACACCAAAATCAGTCAGAAGGGAGGAGCCCACAGACGCAACTGGGCATTGAGTGTGCAAGGTTCAACCAGTTTCTCCTTGTCTGACACCAAAATCAGTCAGAAGGGTCATTGCATCACGTATTTTGTTTATTAAAGTCAACCAACACCTGGCAGTTACACCTGAAGATGGGAGGAAGAGAAAAATGTTGAAGTTTACAGTTCTGGCATGAAAACATACAGCATTATAAAAAATCCTGATATCTTTGTTTATGAGTTTGTTGAACTAGAGAGATGTTTGCTTAAGAAAAAAACATTATTTTCATTTTTTAAGATTGCTTTTCCATTTTTACCTCCAGGAGGTAGATGCGATGTCAGCTGTTTTCAGTTGCTGAGCAAGTAAGCAACTCTTCTCACTTGTTCAGAGCGTGGTTTCAGATTTGGCTCCCCCAGGGATACAAGCATAGTCTGTATTTCTGCATCTCTGGGACAGAACAGAGTTGTCTAGTTTTTTGTTTCACCTTTTGGTTTTGTTTCAGTCTCACTTAGGTTAGCATAGCTGCGTTAAATTCCCAAACCAAGTAAAACAAATCTTCTATGGTCTGTCTGATCTTCCAGCCTTTTCATTTCTGATGTTAAGACATTTTTATTTCTGATTTGCAATGCACAAAAGCCAAAACAACTGAAATTTTGATTCTGGATCAAAATCTGGCAGCAAATAGACTACGAAACTGTGAGGGAAAACATTGCCCTGTATGCATGAGACATAAAAATTAATCGTTTGAGCAGAAGATTTTTTTGGATGTTTAGGTTTGGTATATGAATTGTCCCACTAATACTGGCATAAATCTTGTATAAATATCTTAAGTAGTACAAGTGTTTGCTTGTAGCCTGTTTGATTTTGAATTTGCTTCAGCTGCTTTGGCAAAATACTGTTCCTGAGTGAGAAAAAGAGTAATTGGGCCCCCAGCCTTCAAGGGCATGGCCACAGCTGTGAGTCACCTCATTACTTTCAGTGCTGTCTTGGGACTCTTGATGAGCACGGTTGGTCAGAGTGCTGCATCCCAGGGCATGCACGACGCACGCCAGCGAGCACATTGCGCCGGGTGTGAGATCAGCACTGAGTCAGAGGGGGAGGAAGGGAAAGAACTTGTAGTGCAAAGTGCTCTGTGCAGTAGGCTGTACCCGCTCTCCTACTTCCATTTCTCAAAAGGAAGCTTGCCAGTTCCCTAAAATGAATTTGTGGAAATTAAATCAAAAAGGAGGTGAATTTGACTTGCAGATTCCTAAGACTTTCATCTTTTTTTTTTTAATAAAAAGTTGGAAATGTTCATATATCTCTCTCTGTATATACCACTGTATAAACACACAGATGTAATCTCCCATTTGCTGTACAGGTAAGTGAAAGTCCTTTGACTGTGACCCTTTAAAATTACCGTCCTATCAGTCAGCTGGAATTGCTTTCAGTTCAGCTGTGTCAAACAAGTCACGAGATTCCAGATTCATTTCTCCCAGATCTTTAAGTGACTTGGCACCTGAGCACGCTGTGGTGCTGATCCCCTCTAGCTCGGGAACACCGGTACCTATGGAACACCCGGCTGGGTGGCTCAGGCCATTGTAGCCCTGGCTTGGCAGGCCAGGCAGAGTGCCCGACCACAGCTGAGCAGTGCATTTTAGTACCAGTAGCTGGTTTTCCTGGGGATTTTTAAAATGTCCAAAACTCTACTAAAAGTTCACAAGCCTTTAAGGAAAAAGGACCTGACACAAAAAAAAAGGAGCAAGAAAGAAGCAGGAGAGATGGAATTCAGTCTTGCTTATGGCATTTGGTGAGGTTTTTCACACCTGTGTAAAATGTTTATAGAAAGACACTCAGCTGACCCGTTGGTAGCATTTCGATTACTTGCTTTGCATGGGTGTAAATGATTAAGTGAAGTGCCAAGCAGTGGAGGATTCAGCATAATGATAGCACTGTTTTAGCTTGCTCTGCACGGCTTGTTCTATTAATATATGTGGTCAGGAAGGAACGCAGTCTCACTTTGCTAAAATCTGAAACTTGGTAAAGCATAATATGAGCAGTATTAATTTTGGTTTGACACCTGCCAGGCAAAGATCTTCACGAGCCAAAGGCATTCTTCTAAACGGAGTTCCATCTGTTGCGCAGATCTTTGATTCTGATATATCTGACTACTCAAGCCAAGGCAAAAAGAATAGCCAGCTTGATGAAAAATCTATAGGCAGAATGAGCAGTTTTATCAGGGTTAAGTATAATGGCTTGTTGTCCTGTTTGGTTTAAGTTCTGTAAGGGAAAGATGTGTGACTGGTTGTGTTATATAACAGAACAGTCCTTTGTGCTGGCAGCATTAGCTTTGTTGTTGCATGAGAGAAACATCTATAGCGAAGTCCAAGTGCATGATTTTATCTGTGAAATGGCTCAGCCTTTAGAAATACTTCTAGGGAGGAAAGTTGCTAGCAAAAACTTTATTCGCTCATTGTGCTTATCAGCAGATAAACATCCCACGGATCCTGCTATGGGTATTACACACAGAGGAGCAGCAGAAGTAATGTGTGCCTCAGCTCCTTGAAAGACATTTGAAGTCAGTATTCAAGTAGTTTCTGTCAAAAGAAGTTACATGCCAATCCCTCGACAAAAATTGCGTGGTGAGTTTGTCACATAGCTGACAAAATAATCATTAATTGCTCCCGTTGTCTTTGTTTTGCACTTAGAGTGGGTGAGTTCTTCTGTCAGTGCTGCCCTGCCCACCTGGGTAAACACTGGTTTCCTATGGAACCATGAGAAGTCTGCTGCAGAAACGAATGTGCCTTATGATCGTCGTGACTTCGTACAACCAACCACTGATTGTTAATTATTATTTGTGATAGTGCGGAGAAGAGCTTTGATTGAGGGAAATGATGGCTTTGTATGGTTCAGACCCATAATTAATGGTTGAATGTGTCGTGAGTATTATCAAACTCCACTGAATTCACTAAGAACAGCAGAGCATTCAACATGAACTAGACATTTGCAGACATACTTTAGAATTTGATTTTCAGCATTATTTCTGGAGTTGACTCTTGGTGTGACTGATGGCATGTCAACCAGGGACTCTTGTCTCTGCTCTGGCAGGCTATCAGATAGCTTTGTACTAGCACATAGTTGTACTTGGCTTCCAAAAGCATGGTCTTACCTGTTCTTTCCATAAAACTTTTCAAGGCGTATTTGGAAAAATCTTTGGCCAAGATCTGAATGCTCAGTATTTGTATTTATGCAGTTCTTCCAAGCTCAGGTGTTCCTCAGAATCTTCCCATTAACTGGATGTTTGTTTCTTGTTTCCTTAGTGCTGCATGCTGAACTTGTTCATGCAATTCATACGGTCATAGAATCATAAAGGTTGGAAAAGACTTTTAAGAACATCCAGTCCAACCGCCAGCCCATCCCCACCATGCCCACTGACCACATCCCTCAGTGCCACATCCACACAGTTCTTGGACACCTCCAGGGACGGCGACTGCATCACCTCCCTGGGCAGCCTGTGCCAGTGCAGCACCACTCTTTCTGAGAAGTTTTTCCTAATTTTTAGCTAAAGTATCACTGCAAGGATGCTGTGGCTGTGGCTTCAGTGCTGTGTGTGCGGCTTATTTATGTACCACAATGTTGTATGTAAATACATGTAATAAATAAATAATTGTAAATCCATGGGAAATATCAAGCAAATGTTATTTCCACTTCAGGTACTAGAGCAGTATCATATACTGCTAAAACTAAAAAAGCATAAAAACACAGAATAATTCAGTTCAATCCTATCTGTAATGCTTAGGTGATCCTGCTTGAAAAGGGAACAGGTGTTATAACCTGTTGTGTTTGTGCTTTCTTTGCATAGGAATTCTTGTATGCATCGATAGATGTCATTTAATGTATACAATCAATTATGTGATTTCTTGGTGTGAAACAGCAGAGAACTACTAGGTAGGGTTGTAATTATTTAATTTTTGCATGTGAAACAGAACAAAAGCCGTGGTATTAACTGCTGAAACTTCATCCCTGCTCTTCCTGATAGAAAGCAATTGAAAAGTGAAAAATGGATTAGTTTCAGCTCCTCAAAGCCAGGGATTGCTTCCTGCAGCCTGAAGAGGGTGAAAGCATGAATTTATTTAGAGACTTCCTGTCAATCTATTTAACATGGATTAAACAGCACTAATACTGAAGGCTAACAGTCTGCAGAAATCTGTGGAGATGAAAACATGTTAGATACATTACAAATAATAAATCCTGGAAAACTGCAGCTACTGGAACTGAATAGTGAGAATACAATTGAAACCTTTTGTCGTGACTGTTTATGTTTCAGGTTGTACTAGTCTGCTGCCACATCCACAGCTACTGTGCATCCATTAGTAAGTGATAAAGAAAACATGAATTAGCTGCTGGTACTGAGCCATAATAGAAACATCTGCATTCCTGAATTGCCTGTAGATTTACAGAATTTTATGCCTCCTTTTTTTCCTACTCTAATATCACAAGTTTATTTAATGTCATGAAGCACGAAGATTTACAGAGCATGCAGATGAAGCGGTTGCCCGTGGATGAAAATATATGTACCTTTTAATTACTGTAGAAATACATAATCTCAGCAGGAAAGAGTTGAATTTGGCACCACGGGTGGGTAGGGCTTCACTTGAGGGAGACTGTTTAAAGTTCTGTAGATGGGATTATCACAGAATCATGGCTGCATTTCTTTCTACACATTGACTGTCATAGTATTAGATTCATATTTGCTTAAAAAAAACAAAGAACTTTCTATTATGCAGCACATTTTAAAAAACGATGTGAAGAACGCAGCCAATCTTAATAACATATATTTACTTTCATTTTGATTAGTGCCTGATAATTTAATTATGAGAAGTGGAAATGTAAATTACCGTAATAGAAGTACACTTAAGGGTAAGTGTGTTTTACGATCTCTAATTGCTGAGGTTGTTTTTAATCATACACATTCTGTATATTAATGACTACATGTATTCGTCAGATCAGAAATTATCATCATACAGAAACTTAAAAATCCTGTATCTGTGAAGCCTACCTATGGCATATACTTAGGTGCACATAAAATTCTCTGTCAAATTTGTTTTACTGCAGCATAGTCAGTGCAGCTTTCTCGCCTTGTATGTGCTTATGGTACAGACTCCATTCTGCAGTTTAGTCAGAGTATTTAAAAGATTTGATTATGATTGTGTTAGAGAAGATAGTATTTATTCTGGATTTATACAGGCATTCTTGGGAAGGTAGCTGGGCCTGTTGTTCCTGCAGAGCTGTAGGTTTTTCGTTGTTGATTCAGTTCAATGGAAGAAGGAGGCAGTTTGGAAGCGGAGATCAGTGCAATCTTGGCAGTCATTATTAAATGAGGTCCCCTGATATAGTGAAACAAGTTGAAAAAGGTAGGGATGACTCTTTGGTAATGAGCAGAAACATGCAGAGGGGGCAGCAGGCATCAGCAAGTGGTACAACGACCACAGTCTGCCACCATGACAGAGAAACAGTGGGGCATGTGCTAAAAAAAGAAGTCTATACATCTTCTCTGAGTTATGTTAATCTTCCTCTGTAAATTACTTTAATCTGGGTGTATTAACTTTATATACAGAAACATCCATAATGGGGTCAGCTGTCCATGTTCAGATAGTGCAGGGTATGGTTCCATTTTTCTTATTCCCTGGTCCAACACTTTTTGAAACTCACTGGCACCAGGAAACAGACCATAATGGTTTTCAGTAGACTCTGGATGGACTGCATGATCCATATTTACAGATTTATAGAAAAAATACCTATGTGGTGATATATAGAAGATAAATACATTTCCATGTTCCACGGAGCATGATTATTTGGAGCTGTTGCAATTCACTAGTGTTCCCTTCCCAGCCTTTGAATCAGTTTGATGTTTAATTAGCAGCAGCAACAAGAAAAAAGCAACACCCAAATTATGCAATATGGGTTGGTTTCTGGATAGTCCTTTTTTTTTTACTGATCAGTGGTTTGAGCTAGTTTGTTGTGTTTGAATGGGTCCTGAATCAGGCCTTCTAAAGTTCACAGCAAATAACTTTATAGTGCTTCATTAACATTTGTAATTTGCACAGGACAAAATAAGTGCTGCATTCCCCATGCAAGCCCGCCAAATAAATCTAGCATGGTACATTCCCATTCAGCACTCCAGTCATTCATTGCCACAGGTTGGCTTCTTGCTCATGAATTTGGATATGCTGTAGGAAGAGGACAGGTATTTGCCTTCCATTCTTCCTGTTAGGATGGGGCTGGGAGGGAAGAACTGAACAAGAAAGCAGAAGAGAGCCCCACAAGAGGAGGCCCACTATCACCTCCCATCCCCTTTTCTATCATATTGAGCCAACCCACCCCCTGCAGTTGCCCAGCAGTTACCTTCTTTATTCCATCCTTCTCACCGTGGCCACTTTCACCATCTGGTCTTTGATTTAGTGAAGTACATTACCTTCTGGGAGCCCCCGGGATTCATAATTTCCTCTTTCCCTTTCACCCAAGGTCTCTGGTAGCTCCTGAAGGGCTGCAGCTCTCCAAAATCTCAGATCCCTCCGTTATCAGCAGCATTACACACTCACCTTCCCACTCAGGTTCTGCAACCCCACCTCACAGCTCTTGAAAGCTTGTCCCAACCTGATCCTCCAAATGTTGTTCTGCTTCATGATCCAGTTCTGCTGTTGTGCTCAGCCCAAGGGGATTACACTTTAAAGCAAATCTACATGGTTATATGCAGTTTTTTTGCTATTATGACATTTAGTCATTAAATCATTCCTGAACCATAATGCACCTGCCAAAATACACAGCACACAGTCTGGCAACCATTACTAGGCCCGCTCAGTACTGGGTTGGTTGTTCAGACTAATTGAACAAGTGCACTGCGCTCGGAGGGGGCTGGAGGGAAACAGAGGCTGACACTAGTTCTTTCTTATGCATGTTTTCATAGAATCACAGAACCACAGAATGGCTTGGGTTGGATGGGACCTCAGTAATCACCTAGTTCCACACCGCTGCCATGGGCAGGGCTGCCACCCACTACATCAGGCTGCCCGGGGCCCTGTCCAGCCTGGCCCTTAGCTGAAGCGCTCCACATGTGTCTGGCTGCTGGCACATTAGCGATGGTGTTCTATGGAGCCGTTGCATTGTCACTGGGAGCTCACATCTTCTGTAACTTAGTTTCCTAGTAACCAAAGCTGTGCTATTCTCTTCTGAGGGCTGTTATGTGTACTTGTCTACCCTTAGTACCTTCTGAACCTGTTGGCCAGTTTCAGAAGCCTGCCTGCTTGCTGTAGTGGAGAAGAGTGATTTCGTGAGTATGTTGGGAATCAGTAGGCAGCCAGAGATGTCCTGTGAGGACTGGCTGAAGCAGGAGTCAATCAGCTGTGGGACTCACACCTGGGGAAGCAAGGTTTTTTTTTGTTTGTGCTTGTGGGACTGCTTGCTCCAGCGTTAGCACTTCTCAGGGAAGAAGTGTACTCCAGATGCCAGAAAAGACGATTAAAGAGGACTCTGAAATGCTTGCTTTGAACTCTTTAGATATTATGAGTAGGATCTGGTAAGGGTGTCAAGTGAATAAAAAAAGGCTAGGCACTTGAGTCCAGATCACTGAAGGACTGTGCTCCTACGAAAAGGAGATGCTGTGGCCAGAAGCATGCCTAAGAAATTATTCCTTTCTGCAGTCTCATTCCCAGCTGTGCAAGATTTGAAGCCCAGAATCACCTGCCTGTTTGTGAGGTGATAATACAAAAATAAGAGTGTTTGCCTAGCACTTTCAGCCAAGGACTCTTGCTTTTGATTTTATTCTGTTTCAGCATACCTCTTTCTTCCCAGGAGTTTTCTCTCCATCAGTCTCCGTCTGGAGGCTAGGAAGTGTTCTTGACCCTCTGCAGGGAAATCTTTCTATTTTTTACTGGAATTATTAATCTAGAGAAAGAGAACAAAGTAGAGCATTATCATGCAGCTCAGCACTAGGATGTGCAGCTCAGAGAGACTTGGACTCCAGTCTCTTCCAGGACTCCTTCTGCCTTCTTATCCAGTGAGTGTGCACATGGTCATTTTAACAGATAAAATGCAGAGGCAGTGCTGGAAGCAGTCCCCAAAACATCCTTTCCCAAGGGGCAGCTTTAACTAGCAGCGATTAGATAACAGGTGGGCCCAGTTATCCCTGGCCCCCTAACTCTGTCCTTAACTGCCTATGGAGTTGTCCTCCAGGATTACGTGGCAGCTGATCGGGACTTTTTCAGCACTTCGGATTCATTTCCATCAAAGTACTTTTTACACAGCAGATAGCCAGTAAAATGAATTGACTGCAGAAGGGAGAAGGATCTCTGAAAGTCTAACAGAGGCTTTTGATCACGCACAGAAAAGTCATATTTACACAGAGAAGAGTCCTTCAGACAAAACCATATAGCACTTCGGGCTGCTGGTAGTTCTGAGGAATCACTTGGGCACTTTGCAGATCACCCAAAAACGCCTCAGTGCTTTTTGCTGCTGTGTCCTGTGCTGGAACCAAGCTTGTTTGCTCCCCCATTCAAAGCTCACTTGTGCTGGACTTCATGTTACATCCTCTCACTTCTGCCAAAGGGGTCTGAGCTGGGGTGAGGTTCTTTCTCCATCCCCCTGCTTGTTACAACATCCTAGAGTTTTGTGCTTGAAGCTGGGAATGTCTTGAAGAAAACTGAATGCCAAAGTGTAAACCAGATGCTTTTGCCCTAAACATATTTTTGGTATCTGTGTTACTCTGTTTTGTTTGGTCCCTGTCTGTGATAATTTCTATTTATATCCAGGTCTGTTTCTTGTCCACACTCACCAGCATGGCCATGTCTCCCAGTCTGAGCCACGGTCCAGAAGCACACAAGCTGGTAGTTATCAATGTTTCCTTTTTGTTTTCAGCTGGGACAGCTAGGATTAAGGTTGAGGGTGGATTATGATCTTCCTTGACCAGCTAGAGCCAGTGGCAAGGAGCAGATGGAGAAGGGGAGAAGCTTGTTCCTTTGTGCTGCAGCTTTGAACAGGAGCTACAGTTCTTTCTCTGAGTCTGTTCCAGCTCCAAATCCAGGGTGGAGAGCATCCTCCCTGCTTTCAGCCCTGAGAAAGGGGATTTTTCTGGTCCTAGTGCAGCTCCAGCAATCTGGCAGTAGAGCAGCCCTGCCCCAAGTCAACGCGCTCCCCAGCACAGAGCTGTCAGCTTGCCATTTCTCAAGGGCTTGGTGGTTTCGGTGTGAGCAGCGAGAGGTTGGACTCTCAACCTCCACAGCATGTGGGCATGACACTTCACAGAATGGATCATGTCCACAGCTGTTGTGGTCTTTCACTTGGCGTGCTCTCCGGAGGTAGAAACCCTGCAAATCATCTTCTCAGGAATACCCCTCAGCACCTTCCAGGTCCCCCTATGAAATACAGCTCACACCACTGCAACAAGCTTGATAATGAACAGGCAACCCAGTGGCACCTTGGGTGCAAGTCAGGTCACCCCTCCCCAAGCTCCACTTCTCCCCATTTCCAACAGTGCAGTATGAATTTCACAAGCCTGTATCTATCTTAAGCACAGCCATCTTCATATTGGACCCACCTAAAGCTAGAAATCCTTCGTATCTTTGCAAATTGAGGTCTCAGTTTCCTAAATGTATGTTTCAAATGCAGTCAGAGGATCTGCATAATTGGAACTTTTACCGTAATCTCGCTACCTCCTTCAGCCTGTTCCTGACCAATGCAGATTGTAAGCGGAGGTCTGCAGTAAAAATAACCAAAACAAGCTGTCTTTAATGTTTTTGCAATGTGTTCAAAGCAGCTTGGTTGCTGAGGACAGAAAAAGCATTTCCCTTTTACCTGAAATGCCCTTGTGTTTATTAAATTAAGAGTGTTATTAATCATAGATCATATCCAAACCTTTACATGATTTTACATTTGTCATAACTAAATAATCTCACTAAATATTTCTGTATACCTCTAAATAATGTTGCCTGTCATGTAATACTTGTCTCGGGTTTTTCTCAGTGAGAAGTGAGCTGAAAAAGAGCTATCACAGAAAATAAAATGGGACTAAAGTAACAGGCCTTTGTATTAAATTTAACATTTGGCTTCTGTCCCAGAATTTCCTGCATCCATATTAGAATCAGATGCTAGCTCAAGATGAAAAGATTTCCTGGATGGGTTTTATTCTTATTCTTATTAAAGGGCTGATAACAGGCTGAAGGCAAGATACTTGTTGTAGTAAAAAAATCTGCCTGATATCAAAGGCTGGATGGACAAGCTGACATATATTGTTGTTAGGCCTCCCTGCTTGATCACATTTCAGTACCATAAAATCATTCTGCTAGTGAACACGAGATGTAAAAGTCTCAATGTGAGAGCAAAAAGCTTGGGCTGGCAGGTCCTCCTCCTGGGCACGGTGTTTCTGCTTAGTAGCTGAGACAATACGTGCGTTTAATAGCAAGAAGTATTGTTGGCTGCAGCTCAGGGTAACTGTCTTTATTGTAAATTGTACTTATTTTCAAATACTTGCGTTCACATTTGTGTTCGTGACAGGCACTCAGTTGTCCCGACACACCTGTGGAACTGGCATTGTGTGTAACAAAGAGGCAGCCCCACGGTGCTGCTCATCCTTCTTCAGGAGAGTTGTGCTGGGGTGACAGGCCGTGTAGGCCCGGCCTCCTTTGCCACTGCTGACATTGCCAACAAAATGTGCAGCCTACGTGCCACAGAGCCCTTGTCTTCGCAGATGTATTCTTGGAAGGAGGTGAGGTATTGTTGAGCTCTATGATGAGGCCTGGAGCCACTGACCTGGCACAAACCCTTCTGTCTCAGGAGCCACTGAAGCTGAAAGGTGGTCTCGTCGTTCAGCCTTTGCTATCCTAGCTAGGACATGTGCAAGAAAGCCATGTGGCCTGTGCCCTGCCCAAAAACCAGCCACTGCCCTCCCTCCCTTGGCAGCCAGGAGATCAGAGGCCCTAGTGCTGTGGTTTAACTTTGCAGATGGCTCAGCACCACCCAGATGCTTGCTCACACTCCCCAGGTGGGCTGTGGGAGAGAATCAGAAAGGGAAAAGTACAGGAACCCGTGGGCTGAGATAAAGACAGTTTTCTAGGTAAAACAAAAGCCATGTACGTAAGTGAAGCAAAGTGAGGAACTCATTCCCTGCTTCCCATCATCAGACAGGTGTTCAGCCACTTCCAGGAAAGCAGGGCTCATCATGCATAATGGTTTCTTGGGAATACAAACGCCATCACTCTTAAAATCCATCCCTTCCTCCTTCATTCCCGTGGCTTTTATTGGTGTCCATGATGCTATATGATATGGGACATCCCTTTGGTCAGTCTGGGTCAGCTGTCCCAGTTCTGTCTCCTCCCAGCTGCCTGGCACTCCCAGCCCCCTGCTGGCAGGGCAGCACGAGGAGCTGAAAAGTCCTTGGCTGTGTGCATGCACTGCTCCACAGCAACGGAAACATCCGTGTGTTATCAACACTATTATTTTCATCAAAAATCCAAAACACAGCATCACATGAACCTCTAGGAAAAAGAAAATTTCTATCCCAGCCAAAACTGTGACACCTAGATGCTCTCCAGAAAGCAATTTTGCCTTTACTCAAAGCAGCTCTGTACAACACTTATGTGTGATTGAGTTTGAACAGTACAAATGTTTGCAGGCTCTGGGTGTTCTTTGCAAAAGCAATTTTTGTTTTGAGACAATGGAGTAGTGCTTTCTAGTGTTGTTGCTCTGCAGTGGCAGAGACTGTGAGCAGGGTATTGGAGCTATAAATTAGATTTTGCAAAGCAGCTCTTCTGGAGGGAGGCTGCTGTTTCAGATTGGCAGGCTATAATTAGCATTTTCCTAAGGTTATTTTTGCTCTGTTTTGACGCAGTATCTTCAGTGACAAAAGTAGAGTAGCAATTGCAGCTTGCATTGACCCTTCATTTCAGCTTGTGATCTCAAAAGATATCGGAGAGTGAATATGTTTTACAGATATGCTGCTTTTCTTGATACACCTTTTCAAAGTAACTGGTCTGTGGTTTGAATTTACAGGCAGAGAACTGTTTCTCCAGCGCTGGGCGTTTACAGCATCGACGTCAACATCTGAGCTTATACCCAGCGCTCCTTTTATAGTCAGCGGAGAGAAATGTGCATTTTTAGAGGAGTAATTCATCTGGTCTATTTTAAACATCTTCTTTCCAATATGTGAATTACATTCTAGAAGAGCCTATTTCTCTCCTCAGCAGTAATTAATCCTAGCACTGTTAGGGTTTATTCAAATAAAAGATGATTTTGCTATATATGACAGGGAACAAAGGGAAATATATTCTGGTAAGCAGAATCTTAGGAGACTGAAGGCTTTCTAGTGAACAGGCATCAGCAAAAGAACAGGGTAATACCTGGTAGCTAAGAAATCAATTATTTCTGAAGTGTGTAAACAGAGAGACGGGACCGGAGTGATAAGGTATTATTGATCCTGTATGTGTTGTTGTCTTACTTGTACAACAAGGCTGATCTTCAGAATGTGCAGACTGCTGGAACCATGTTCCTTTAAAACTTTTCTTGTTCACTCTCCCAAAATCTATAATTACTTTTGAAAGTCCTGGCTTCAGATTAGAATTCTGATATCTGGATTATTGACATTCAGAAGCTCCGGGCTCTCTAGTAAGGTCCATTGAGCATTAGTTTTCCTCTAATTAATCTTGTATTTGATTATGTAATTCATTTTTTCTGGTTGAGTGCGCTTGCTGTTTCTCTAATTAATTAATTATTTCACCTCAGCTTTGCTTATTCTCTCCTTGTCAAGGTTTTATGTTAATATTTGCAACATTGTCTAGTGACAGGTGTTTGCATTTTCTTTTTTTTTTTTTTTTTTGCAGATGTAACTGAAATTGCCCCATGTATTTTGAAGAGTTCACCAACAGATCAGCAGATGAACAAGCTTGCGAGGAGACTGGGACCCGAATGGGAGCATATTGTTCTGTGCTTGGGTTTGTCCCATACTGACATCTATCGATGTAAAGTCAATCACCCTCACAACGTTCAGTCACAGATTGTAGCTGCATTTGTCCTGTGGAGACAGCGTTTTGGGAAAAAAGCAACAATCCAAAGTCTGCAAGCCAGTCTGATGGCAGAAGAAGTGGATCCTTCTGTGATGCAGTACATGCTTGAGTAAAGCCTTGCAATTTGTTGGGAGTTTTCAAGTACTTTGCTAAATTAAGTACATCACTGAGATGAATTGAAGATCTGGTGCATCAAACTGGCAAAACTGGGGTTGAGAACTGTGATTTTACTAAGTTTTTACGTTCCAGTTTTCGGTGGGACCTTGTGACTTATGATTCTTTTCATGCCAGATTTCTTTTTAGCAGGCATTAAAAAATGGATCATTCTTTCCTCTTTCTTTGCTCTTGTACTATTCCAATGGGGATATAGGGTGACACTTAAAGTCCTTGCACGCAGGAGGCCCTGCAGTTAGTTCAGCAAGGTTTCCCATTTCACTGTGGGAGCAACACTTGATTTAACCTGTTTTCTGGACTGTGGACTAAGAGCCTTTTTTACTGCTGTTCCATGGTAGTTCCCTGATGTCCCAGTAAGAAATGAGAATAATCCCTGTTACTAATGTAACAATTTTACAGCAGTTATTTTGGGTGGCTTGTTTCACATTTGTCAAAGTCCTAGAGCATATCATTTCTTGCTCGGGTAGATGGCTGCCACCTTACTGTACCTTTCAAACTGGCCCCAAGCGGGAGTAACAGGAACCCGGTGTGCCCGTGAGGTGTTTTCCCATTGTAATTTAATAGGTGTAGGTTTCTCCAAGGAGGCAGGCAATGCATATGCGTGTTGTCTCTAAGCGTAGCGTGGGTGGGGAATTCTCTGGGAAGATATGCAGCAGGAAAGTGACTAGAGGATAGGCAGAGAAGGTGCTTAAGAAATGAGTTGTCTGCTAAGTTTTCCATCTTTGTCTCAGCTAGTAAACCAGAAGATAAACTGGTGTCTGCTGAGTCTTTGTACTATAGCATGTATGCAAAGGCAACAGAAGTGGCCAGCTGCTCTTAGAGATCTGATGGTAAGAGGCTGAATACATGCTAATTCTTTATGGGCTCTTTACTGTACTGTAAATGAGGAACAATGTTTGAATACAAGGTTTCCAGGTCTATTTATGAGCAAGTTCTGGTAGACCATTTCATCTATACAGAGTCATTGCCAAATAACTTCCCATCCTACAGGATCTGCTCCATATAATTTAACAGCTTAACAGGCTTGTCAGAATTCTTTACTAGGGAAAGAATGAGCTTTATTGCCTTTTTTTCTTTTTTAATTCTTCCTCTACTCTGATTTTTAAAGCCATTTCCCAAAGATGGGAAATGAGGAAAAACAAAGAAATTTTCAGGAGACATTGTCTGCCTCTTCAGAAGCATGAAAAGAGAAAACGCGTCCTGGCAATTCCTGCAGGTCCTGAAGCAGTCTGGTAGTAGTCTTCTGCATACAGCTTTCACCTTTGGTAAATCATGATCCTATTATACCTCACTCGGATCTTAATTAATCATATCCTATTACAGTTATTTACAGAGTCTAAGTCTATCAACAAGTCCCAAATAAACAGTTTAAATCAATTTAGGCCTTGTTACTTATTTTACTAGTTCACGATGCTTTCATGCCAGCATATACTTTTTGTTGAAAACCATCCTAGAGGTATACAGAGACATTTGGCAAACTCAGATGGACACGGTGCAGAGCAAGGAGTGTGAGGACTGTGAACCTGTTCCACCATGAGATGAGCACTGGCATGATATGCACGTTAGGGAAGAGGGGCAGAGCGGTGTCCCTGGCGGCAACTCAGAGGGAGATGTGGAGAGGGACAAACTACTGAAAACATGGCTTACAGGAGGAAGGCAGCTCCCAGTCGCATAAATGCAAAGACCTTATCTTGTTCTGAGCCAGCATGGGCCAAGTCTGAACAGAGCCCAGCCTGAATGCAGCAATAGGACCAGTCCCATGGTAAAGCAGTGCGATGGGTGTGCTCACATGGCTACTTTCTTCTTTGGATGAACTTTGGATTTTATGTTCTCCTTTTATAAGGCCAATGTCAGATTACGCATAACTATGTTTAGAGCATTTTAAAGAAAAGAGCTTGGAACAGGTATGAAGTCTCACGCCAAAGAAGCCTTCCTAACCAGTCAGGTATCCTGACCAAGCACCTAATTCTTAATTTACAGTTGCTTTCACGTTCCCAGGCCCAGAATTAATGCTTTAATACTTGAGCTGCAAATATTGAAGGGAGAGGTTTACTTGTTCTATGAGACTGTTTCCATTGCTGTTATTTTTAAATTCATGGAAATGTTTCTATTAGACTCTTCAATTTTATTAAGGCTTGTTTTTGCACCACACAAATACAGGGACACATTAAACTTGACAGTAGTATTCCTTTAACCCAGTGGATTTTTCCATCTACTTAAAAATATTTTTCGTCTGTATGTAATGCTTTCTTTTACACAAGGATGTAATTAAGACAATTTAATTCTTCAGATGTAAAGCAACGCCTCTCATTCTCTCTTAGAACAGCCAAGAGATCTTAAAATGTTTATTCTTCTCTGGCTAATTTGGGAGCAAATGTTACTCGTTTAAATGTCTCTCTGAGGCAAGCCTGAGACTCGAGCATTGTTCAGGGGGAGGCAGCTCCGTCAGTGAGCATCCCCATCTCTGCCTTCACACTGTGGATGACAACCCGGGGCTGGCGGGGGCTGCTCCCTGCCCCAGGGCCGGTGATGGGGGCAGCCCCTGCAGCGGTCACCTCCCCTGATGGCAGTTCAGGTGGTTTCAACTGTGTTCTGGTTTCTTAGCCGAAGCTGAAAAAGGCCTTTGAGTGCAACTGGTGTGATTGCTCTACACTTGTTTGTGGCAGTGTTTAGGTGCCTGAGGGAGGAAAGCAAAGGTGGCCCCTGGATCTTCTACAGAAATGGATGGCTTGACTTCTAGCCCTTGGAATAAGCAGCCATTGGTTTTCTTCCTTGGCCTACAAAGGAGATGCTGAGATCTCATATAACTCTCTTTGGTGGTAAGTAGGCTTTATAAAAACTGTTTTGTACTCAGGGAGTACAGGTGGACTCTTAGCATAAAAATAGGGAAGGGCTAAGAGCACTACTTCCCACCTGCACAAAGCAACCTGGATTATCACAAAGGATAGACCTCATGACCCCATGGATTAGGCTTCCTATTGCTCCAAACAGTGGCTGGAGTGTAGAGGAGAACTAAAATGCTGTCATCTTCTAGCTGCTTCTCCAAGATATCCGGGGGAAATTTCCATCTTGAGTCATCTATTACAACAGCCATCGATCTGTGGAATAAAACATTTTGTTGAAGGCTGGAAAAAAAAACAAAAGTCACATTATATTCAAAGAATATAAAAGGCATGCTGATCTTATTCTAAATATGGTCATGCTGCCAATTTTGTTTCTTACTGGAAATAAAAACAAGCTCTGAGAGCTAATCTATTTATAAGCTTCTGTATTCTCAATGGCCATAAGCTAATCTCAAGGCACAGCAGAAGTAGAGCTGAAAAGGCAGTTCCTAAAAGGTTTGTGTATTTACAATAATTTACAGTCTTTTTTTTTTTTTTTGGGTGAATTTACGAAGAGTGTCCAGATTTCACTAAATGAAAAAAAGATTGACTTTCAAGGTGCCTGTCACCCGATAAGTAGACCTGAAAATAAACCTAGTGATTTGGCTTCTTTTTGGCCTGAATAGTGTCTTTCCTGAGAAAGAGGAACAATTGCTGGAAATGGAAATAACCTTCCAAAATATCTTTCCAGATTAAAAAAATCAGGATGTGTTTTATCCAAATTCACTTCTGAACCTAGCATCTTAGTTGTGAGACAGATGAATTGGTAATTTCCCTTTGAAGCTGTTGGGGAGGGCTGAATGCTCAGCAGAGCAGAGTGGTTACCAAAGAGCTGATGGTGCAGGAAGGCTCCTGGCACTTCTGTACAGAGACAGCATTAAAATGCCTGCACGTGCTGCAGATGCCATTTCTGACACTGATGTCAGATCCAGGCCCCAAAAGAAAGGAGACAAAAAGACTCTTATTGACTTCAATGCGCTTTGGATTAGGCCCTCTCTAATTGGAACCTGCTGAAGCGTGGTACTTTTACTACCTCCCTTTGAAAAGCAGTCTTTATGAATTTGGGGCAATAAAACGCGAAGGGTTTTTGAGGGTGCAGAAAGCATTCTGGATTATGTGGTCCTCTTTGCCTCAAGTGCTGCTTTGCACTTCAAAATCAGCGTTGTGAGAAGGGAAAAAGAAGAGAGGAGCAGAAACGGGCAGAGGATGGAATGAGCCAAGTCCTTGACCCAGAGCTCTCACACACCAGCAGCAAGCTTGCTCAGCAGAGAGGGCATGCAGCTGCCCGGCTGCTGGCTGCCATTGCTCTCTGAGCACTGTCATAGGCCTTGGCGAGGAGTGCAAGCCCAGCCCCAAACACACCTACCCCGTGGCCTTGGCCACCAGCGGGCTCAGGGCTGGGTAGCACAAGGCCTCACATGGGAGCACTGCTCAGCCACAGGTCCTGCCAGCCATGCTTCTATGTAGGGCGTAATTCCAGAGTCAGGGTTATTTTTTGATGAACAGTGTCTTTTTATTTTGTCCTGTGGTGAGGATCCTTGCTGTTGGCCACTTGGCAGGTGTGAGCAAGCCTAATCCATGGCACAAGGCTCTGGGGTGGGCCCCAGAATTAGCCATTCTGGCTTTAAAACATGCACAGTCTCCTAGCACCCGGGACATCTGCACGTTGCTGTTAAATGCAATCTCAGTCATTCTCTCTGTTATTGTTACTGACTGTAATCTTCCATTGTTGCACTGTGAGTGTGGGGTTATTTTTAAGGGAGTCATCCAGCTATTCTCACAGGCCAGAGTGGTTTCTCTGCGCGCACACGCTGAGTGCCATTCCCTAAGAAGCAGCTTTTTACACTCCACCAATGTTCATTTTGATTTTTCTGCAATACCTTCTGTCAAGACCCACCCCAGAAAGTCAGAAAGTGTTTTTTGTTGGTCCTTTACACTTTCATTGCTGGAATTGCTTCATTGCTTCCAACACAGCTCCCAGTCTCCAAGGGCTCCTGCTCGGCCTAGGCCAGCATGGCTGAGCCAACAACCCCATTCATCTTCAGAGTACCTTGGTGGGAACAGCACTGAGCACACACAGCCCATTCACTGCCCTTCAAATCCTGAGGGGCACGCAGCAGCCCTGTAAAAAAGGGTATAAAGGCATACTAACAGGAAACAATGCAACTTTCAATTAATTGAGCAGGCAGGTGATACCGTCTTCTATGAGGTAATTTTATTTTTATGGACACTTTCACTAAGTTTTATTTGAATATTGAAAGCAGTTAACAGCTAGAACATGTGGAGCCTCCTGATAAGGATCCTTCTTTCAGGTTATTAAGCAGACTGCGTAACAAGTGCTTGATTATTCTTGAAAATGCTTAAGCAACACCTTTTGTTCAGAGTCCTGTCCCGAGCTACCTCCCAGTGCGGTGCCTCCCAGCAAGTTCCAAGAAGCAGCGTGCGATCAGCACACGCCCCTGTTCTCCATAATAAAGATTTCTGAGAAAAAGCATTAACAAGCCAGCCACGTATGGACCTGGGAAATCGAGCCTTCTGATGGAATTTTATTTGCCTCATGCTGGGCTCTCTGTGCCTTCGGGTCGGATGTCTGTATGTGAAATGAGCCTCCATAATTAAATATTCTTCCTCTCCATTGCCGGTCCTGACTTAGCAAAATTCGAGAAACTACTTCAGGCTGCAACACACAGAACGATGCAGTCGTCCCATGAGAGAAGCCTGATTCACGTGTAGCAAGTCCTGGGTTATTTGCCACATAAACGTTTGCTTTTGGAGCAGGGTACAACAGAAGCCTCAGCGGAGCACCGTGAGGAGGCAGAGTGCAGGGCTTTCTCCTTGTGGCACACAAGGGTTTTCTCACCCAGCACCCAGTCTTTGGGTCTCACAGACCCAAAGGACAAAAAATGACAGAAGCTACCCACCTAAAGCAAAAGTCAAGTCACAGAAGCGCGTGAAAACAATGGCAGCCATCTGAAGAAAGCCAAACTAGAAGTGAAACCCAGAGTCTGGCTGAACAGTTTGCTGTGAATTTGAGGACCATGATTTTGTTTCGGTTCAGCCCCAGAGCAGGCTCTGTGCCACAGGTTGTCAGTCCCTGCCTCTGTGGCAGCTCCGGGCTCCAGTGAGTCAGCTCTCAGAGCTCCTGGTAAAGACAGCGGTAAAAGCAAACAGTGCAGAGAGGAACACGTGTGTCAGCATGGAGGCAATGGGGAGCAGGGGGACCCACGTAACAGGAGCAAGAGAGACGGAAATGAACTCTGGAGCCAAGGGCTGCTTCCCAGTACCTCCCTGTCCCTACCATGAGACCCCATATCAGGAGATATCCATCCTGACCTCAGCAGATGTCACAGCAGGTAGGATTTTTCTTCTTTTTCTTTCACTAGGTGGACACAGTGAACACATCAGATTTCACCCTGAGATCCAGCTGACAGGCTGGGTCCAGGTTTAACGCACTTTCCTAGAAGGGACATTGCTCACAGGGCATTCAGCTGCCATTTCCAAAAGTTAATCCCAGGAGGCGAGGGATCCTGGCGAGGTGACAAGCCACAAGTGACTGAAGCAGAGCCGTCATCCCGCAGAAGTGCCAGAAGGCTCGCTGCCAAGCACTGCCGACAGCAAACTCTCCTGGCCATGGCTGTCACCCACCCAGTACTGTGCTAGGGACACGCAGCCATCACCACCACCATGTGCAGGACATGAGCACTAGGTCAGCACTGGGGCACATGGACATGTGCCACCCTGGCCACCTCATCCAAGGCCAACTGCTGGGTTTTGGCCCCAGTCTGGGGACGTGTTTAACCTCCTGCCTGACCCTGGGCCATTGAATCCAGTTCTGGTGGAGCTGGAGGACTTCACTGGACAACAAAACCTCCCCGCTGCTGTGAGTGCTGTGAGGGACTCGCCCAACTCTGGTGTGGGACTGTGAGTCAATACACAGCCAGGCTTGGAGAAGCTCGCACCCAAAATAGCTGGTTCCTTGGGAAACGAAATGAAAAGTCAACAGAAACTTTGGCTGCTTCAAAGCCCTTCTGGAGCGTCTCATCTAAGAAATGCAGGTTGTTCTCTGAAGTGTTATAAAAATAAACATCTCAAGCATGGGGAGTAGGAATAGATGAGAGCTGAGTGCAACACATAGGCGTGTGCTCCTGTTTGCTCCTCAGGGTGCTCCTTGGTGCACGTGCCTGCCTGCCCCTGCTGGGGACACTCCACTGTGGGCTTGCATGGCCTATCAGGGAGGGCCATGGTGGCACGTTTCAGTCTGTCTTGTTCCTCACCATTCATCTGTGCAGAGTTCTTTCTCCCGGAGGGAGAAGGCATGCACAGTGCCCTCAGCCTGCTCACTCCTGTGCCCCCTTACCCCATGGTGGTACCGCCCAGCACTTCCAGGCAGAAAAGTCCTCTGGGAGGACTTGAATGTGGCAGGCTGCCAGGCCAGACCAGTTCTGCAGGCAGCCTGGGCTCCATCAGCATAACAACACAGTAACTGCAGCTGGAGGCACTGTGCACATGCCCAGGTGCAGGCAGGAGCACTTGTACCTGGGCAGTGGAGTAGGCGTGGCCAGAATTACCAGCTCCGTGTTGGTTGCACTTCTGATGAGCCCAGCAGAAATCTAATAGCAAGGAGTGTGCCCTGTTGAGTCTGTTATCCATGCAGTGGTGAATGTCACCTCCTCGACAAACAGCAGAGTATTTCATTAAAAAGCCAGCACTTCTCTGGAAGTGCCATTGTGTTCTCCTGTACGCAAGCATGCTGGCAAATGCTTATGTCTTTAAGGGCCATTACAGCAACAAAGTGGGAGTGCTGCACAAAAGTAAGCCAGAAGTGCAGCTGATCAGAAGCAGGGTTGCCACATTCGCTGCTGTGAACTCACCTGGGGACATCAGCTTTGTAAGAGAAGGAGGAAAAGAGGAACGGCACCTTCTGACAGTGGCTATTACTAACATGGCAGGAAAAGCCCAGGCCTAGTTTGCAGAAGATGATCATATGCCATAACAGAATTGCTCATCTGTTAAGCATTACTAAATGCTTACTATACTAAGCATTGCCGATCTCCAGGAAATGTACCTAGGTGAAGTTGAAGATTTTTAAATCTAAAACTGATGGCATAAATCAAACCCTTCTTAGGCTCCTGCAACAAGAGGAGAAAAGGAAATTGCTTTTCAGCCCACAAAGCATGCTCCTAGTAGCTGATAAACTGGCTGTGACTCCCCACAGAAGGTACAATGAATAGCAAGAGGGCAAATATCATAACTATAACGAGCCTCCAAAGAGACACGGGGAGTGACAGCAACTGCTGCTGGAGGCACCTGGGGCTACAGGAAATCTTCCTGAGATGGAGGGCAGTGGTTGGGAGCGGGGACTGCGCCTTCCAGCTGAGGACTATCTCCTGGGGTGGAGCTTCTTATCAGATGGGAGCTTTCCTTGGTCACTTTAACTGCTTTACCTGGAAGACAGAAAAGGTATCCAAGGAAACATGAAACCACCATGCCAGCCAAAAGACGAGCCTTACTGAGATCATGGGTGAGGTCACACACTTGAGGGTGTGATCCTGAAGCAATGTAACCTTATGAGAAGCCTGGCTTCTTCCCCTCTGACTTTCCCCATCTGAAGATCAGACACGTAGCCCACGCTTCTCCCATAGCCAGCAGAGCAACAGTGGGCACCACTGGTGGGCAGCCCCACCCACTCTGCAGATAGAAGTGACCTGTTCCAGAGGGATCTCTTCCACTGATTAGCATGGGATCTTAGATGAATTGCTTTATCAGCCACCTCGCTTTAGAAAGCCAGGGAAAGATCAGTTTAACTTTAGACATCTGCAGTAGAGACACTGACATCAGAGCTGATCCCTATCATATCCTTTTACAGTCAAGAGAGATAAGGACCCAGGACCCTTTTGGGAGCAATGCATCTACTTTTCCATATGTTTTTGCTACGATGAGATGACCTCACACCTCACTGACAATAACTGGTGCCTGCTTCAGCTGTAGGTGTGTACATTTACTGAGACAAACCCCATCCTTCACGGCAGATTAAACGAATCCCACCCCAAAGTCTTGATCTTTGGAGAGAGCATGCCCCAGCAGGAACCGAACGCTCCCAACAGTTCTGGCTGCCAGAGCGGATGGCCCCCGCAGCAGCGCTGCCACCTCGCCCGTCATGGAGGTCTGTGGGGGTCCTGACAGCGGCAGTTTCAAGGAGGCCTTTCAAGGGGTAATAAAGGGCTCGTGGATCCAATAAAAGGAAATTGAAACTTGGTAGACAAGCTTCTCTGGAAAAAGACCTACTCGGTTTGTATAAACAGCTCACACACAGCAAGAGGGATTCTGGAACAAAATGCAGCACTGTAATCCAGTTCTACTCTTAGCCATCCACAAACATAGAGTGGATCTCTGCTTCAAAAGGAAATATCTTAGAGGAAGCCAATAAAGATGATTGTGCCTACCAAAGTTGATAAATTACAAAACAGTACATCTTATTTGTTACTTTGCAGATGTATTTTCTTGTCTGCTCTGTGAAGCACCAGAGCAGAACTGTTCCACTTTGTGCCATGAGAGGTTTGGTAGGATTTGCTGGTTTTTTTTCCCCCTCTTTGTTACTAGAATTTTAGAAGCTTGAATTTGGAATAGACTTGCATTTCCTCATGTCTGTATGTCTCACCTCCGTGCCATTAAAAGTCATGACACGTAATAGAGAAACAGCTGTGCAGGAAACTTCAAGCATCTGTTTAATATTAATTGCATGTATTCCTAAAAAGTCATAGCATGTTTTTAAAATTTCACTGCACATCTGGTGCGTCACTACTTTGGGTTTTTTTAAATAGGTTTTATCTCTGAGTCACTGCAGATTATCAGCCACAAGCTGGCCAGACAGCAGAGAGATATACAAGCAAGTAAAATGGAAGAGGCATTTCTAAATAGCTTGTAAAAAAACCCATCTCTCAACAAAAAATGACAAAGCTGCACTGACTCTGCCCATCAGAAGACACTGAGCTGTAGGGAGTTTAGGCTTAGGGAAGAACAGCACATTCTATAAATAAACATTGTATGATTTAAAAGATACAGCTTACATGTGAATCCAATCTTGAACTTTATGTTAAAACTTCTTTCTCAGCCAGAGAAGCTACTCAAGAAAACATGACTTGTCCACTTCTGCTGTATCCCTTACTTTCACCTTGACCTACTTACCTTTAACCATGAACTGCATTTTCTGCAGACTTGGCAAGTCTCACATTAAAGCAAGTGGTCTCTTGAAGAGCGGGTGGAAGTTTGATCCGGCCCTGCAAAGCCTCCAGCTCCAGGCAATCCTCCCGCCCACAGCCCTGGGGTGTGCGAAGCTGGAAGGAGCCCCAGGCCCTGGGGAAGGCGCAGCAGTGGGCTCATCAGTGTCCCTGAGCTTCTGAAAAGTATGTGAAGTTTCTGAGAAGCTTCTTCTTCTGAATGATTGCTCGATAATGACTTTTGCACATCTTTCTATATACCCACCCATTAAAAGGAAAGGACGCCCAAAAGTGTCACTACAAATGATTCCTTTTTTAATGCAGAGGTTTTGTGGTTTTTTTTTCAAATAACTGTTCTTATATACTGCACAAGGCAGGGTGTTTCTTACTGTCAGCTCTTTAAAATACTTGCTGAGTGTTCATAACTGGTAATTAACTCAGTAACAAATGATGATTTAAGGTTTTGATTAATGGATCTAAAAAGAATTAGAAGACATAGATCTGGAAAACCAGATCTGTCCATGTTACAGAGCAGGTGTGTGCCACAGTGAGCTCCATTTAGAGAAATATGGAAGCAGGCCAATGGCATGTGTGTGTCTGGGGTATCTTCAGTAATGAGTGGGCCCACTGTGGCATGGGCAAGGGAAGAAGGGAAGGGAATCCTATCCTCATTCTGACCTGCACCCAGCCATAAGAAGGTGCCTATGGGAGAAGTCTTCCCTAGCCCCATGCTTTGGAGGTAAGGAGTTATTCATAAAAAATAAAGATGTGTTCTCATTCTCTGCTAAGGAGGGTTACAAGTTTTTCCCTTTGTCTTGGAAAGAGCTTCATCAAAATGAAACAATCATTTCACACCTGCCCTTAGCCCTGGGGAAAGTCCCCATTGGGGCTAAAATTCACCATGGCTTCCTGTGTTTCTAATGGTGTCCTCTTTGGGGAGCTTCTTGTTTGGAATCAGTAGTCTGGGCTCCCTGACAGCTGTGAGCTTCACACCTCTCTCTGCTCACCTGTAAAATAGGGCAGAGATTGTACCTTCTCCTTGTAAACTGCTTTGAATTTTTCAAAAAGGGACGTCTGACGACATCTAAGAGCATGTGGGAAGGTGTGAAGTGGGTGTGCTCCAGAGATGTAAGGACTGATTGTCCATTGCGTGTTCCTTGTGTTTGCATTGCCAGCACAAGGAGTACCTTCCAGTCCTTATTTTTCCCATCTTAAAATTTATGGCTCCTTATTAAAAACTATTATACTCTGCAGCTGAATGTGAAGCTAGTTTTAAAAGCTCACAGCCAGACTGAGATGAGCTCCAAGCCAAAGGGAATCAGTCAGAAAAGGGATGATAAGGGGTAAATCAAGAAACAGTGCAGTGTATCCATGTTGTGAGATGGGGAAAGGGAAGGCTTCTCTGAGCTTCTGCCGACAATCCAGCAGGTCTGGTGCCAGCTTCAGACATTGTTTGAGCCAAGTGTATTTTATCTTGATCTTTTTACAGATATGGATGAAATTAAGTTCCTGGCAGAGAGCAAGAACATTATTTGTGGACTGAGTTGAACAGGGAAAACACAGAACCTGCAGAATGCTATTTAAAATTAATACTAGTGAACAGCTGCATTCAAAGGCTGCAGAGCAGAAAGAGTAAGAAAGCTCAGGGGCCTCTCAGCAGGGGCAGTATTAAGCCCTCACAATCACCACGGCCCGGACACAGAGGTAAGGGAGGTTTTTTGCTTTATACTCCACCTAGCCTAGCCCTTTTGCTGACCCTCCCTTCCACCTTCTGCTCCTGGTGAGGTAGGGGAAGGCAGCCACAGCTTGCGCTCCTATTGCGGGACAGAGGCAGGGGGTTGCTACCTGTGCTATCAACAGCCACTTGCCAAACTGTGCTGGTGCAGAGCAAAGACTGTTAACGTGCTAAGGGCTGCCTAGGCTGGAATTAAATCCAGCCACACTCACCCTCTCAGAACAGCACCCTGGAACCCTCTATGTGTTGAGGCCAGTGCCCTCCCACCAGGCAGACTGGAGAGTTCCTGCACACGGCCCATCTCTGCTGCAGCAGTGGGGCTGGCCAGGCCGGCAGTGCTCCCTGGGCTACATAAGAACGCCAGAGAGCATCGTGAGCGGCCCAGCTGCGGCTGGGAGCCATCGCTGCCCAGGGCCTTTTCCTCAGTTAGCAAGAGGTGCCAGGATCCGCCCCGACATCACTGAAAGAAAGAGATCTCACCCGGGTAATTACTGCCAATAACAGATTAAAAGCACGAGGAGTGACGAAGAAACCACCCGACATGGATCTTTGTTTTTTTTCCTCGCCAGCATTCTTCACCTTAAGCTGCTTTCTCACAGCATGACTTCACTCTGTGTTTTCTCACTGCTGGCAAACCCTGATGTGCTGCAGCCCTGCAGCCCTCCACAGCGTGTGCTCAGCTCGGGCAGCAGTGGGACGGGCAGGGACAGGGGCTGTCCGTGCGTGGGGTTGCCGTCACACCAGCGATCAGGCAGCGCTGTAGTTTACAGTCTGGGGCCGTCCGCCTTCATGCGGCAATTGTTCTGGCAGCACAGAACAACCACTGCAGCGCTGCCAGGAAGGAAATAGGACTCCAAGTATGCCGAGTCCTGAGGGCCTGCGTGGTTCGGGGTGCACTCCGAGCGAGACCGGTGGTGCCCACTGAGCCCAGGGCTGTGCTGAGGTAGGGCTGCAGCGGGGCCACAGTCCCAGGGAGCAGACAACAAGAGGCAGCGAGCGGTGCACAGAGCAGAGAACATAATCTGCTCAATTCCATCAGTCAGCACTCTCTTCCAGAAGATGACCTATTGAACATTTCCAGGAATAGCTGTGCCAAGCCTGTCAACTGTTTCTTGGAAATACACTCAAGAAAAATGGCCTCCTTCCAGTAGGGATCTGCAGAAAGCCTGGACTGGATCGAGGGCTGCAGCCCAGTGCCAGGATGGGTGGGTGGATGGCTCCCGCTCCGCTGCCCGCTCAGGCGCAGTGGGCTGGGGTGCTCAGGCCACGTGGTGTCCCCTTCTCCTCCTCCAGAAGTCCTCTCACATCTCACACAAACAGCAGGAGGGAAGAGGTAAGGCCTTGCAGATTGACTCAGCCCTCAGGCCTGCTTCTCCCTAACTTTCAGTCTTCAGAGTGAGCCCATGTGGAAACCGGCAGTGCTGGAAGTGCCACGTGAGCATGTCGGGACTGTCCCACAGGCTGAGGTGGTGCCAGCTGCCCAAGGCGGCTCAGGGCCCTGCAGTCACACCTCTTCCCAGTGTGCTCTTCCTGGTATTCCCTTATCATTGTGTTTCTGATACTGAAATGACAACATGAAGTTATTGCTCCGATACCTGGGTCTCAGAATGCAGCAGCAGGACCTCCATGGGGCGCAGGCAGTGGGGATGGGACATGCCCTGGCAAGGTTGCCCTGTGCCAGCCTGGCTGCAGTGGCCCCGTCCCAGCTGAAAGGCCCCACTGGCTCAGGTCAGCCATCAGGGTGTGGGGCCACGAGTCACAGCAATGGGGACACCTGCCCGGGGCCATCCCCGAGAGTGCACACTGCGGCCTGCTGCCCTGCCACTGCCAAATCCAGTGCTCTTCTGCCATCTGGAAGTGGTAAAGTACAAACTGGAGGCACATACCAACCCAATGTGCAAATTTAAGAGGATTCTTTCATATTTACACGTTGCACTGTGGCACTGCTGCAGCAAATGGCTTTTGGAAGGTGGGTGCCCAAGACCTTCACATCTCACTGGTTGCTTTCCACCATCATCCTGTGACAGGTGTCTAGGTAAGCAAAAACCCACAGAAATAAATATTTCCCCACTGTCATATGCCAAGAGAAAATAGCCAGACGCTGCTCTGTTATGCGAGAGATATTGTGGAGCTGCCCTTCGGAGTTGTTCTGGATTGACTCCAGATCTGGATTTACATTGGGTCCTTCATGACGGGTTACAAATAAACCAGAGTAATGAGATCTGGCGTGGCTTGGCAGATTTTTAATAGGATACAGAGCCATTCATTTGTGGGTCATTAATTCAAACCAGCCCAGATCAGTAGTGGGCTGGTTTGTTGCAGTCTAATAGCTGTATAATGACCTCTCTGAACAGAATTAGGGAGTCCATCACCATAATTTAAAGTAATGATAGTAAGTTTTGTTGGCTGTCTCATGAAGAAGCCCAAGACTGAATCCTGCCCAACGCGGGGGCTCTCCAAGAAGAGGGGGTGAGAGGTTTGGGGCAGGTGGGGTTCCTCCTGCAGCAGACGAGTGCAGGCTCTAGCACTGGTCCTCAGACACTGTTTACAAGGTGAAGCTCTCCAGTGTGCAGATAGACCACCTGAGCGGTGTGCATCCCTGCAGCTATTAAAAACTGGGCTCCAGATGTAGCCTCCGGCTTAAGAAAGTCCCCACAGTCCCTAATTCACTGTTGGAAGTGTCCGATCACTTGATAGTTGCTTGCTTTCTTGTATTCTTTCCAAAGCATCTGCTACTGGCGACTCTCCGAGTCAGGATACCGGGCTGGCTGGGCCAGTATTTGACCTAACAGGGATCTTTAAAACTTTTTTTTTATATTCCTATATTCTGAAACCCTCAGAGGGGACATTAATGGTAAACAGTGCACTTGTGTGGGATCTGTGCACATGGACACATTTACCTCTCAGTTCACACATGCACTTGTACATGCTCACTCCCATCCAACGATCGTCTGCATTTTTGCAACGGCCCAGTAATTAAAGAACCTTTGAATGATTTATAATTCCTTTGTGAGGAAGGACAGCTACACTTTTTTTTTTCACTTTCTGTGTCAAATCCAGTTAGCTGGCCACCATCTCACTTGAAAAATTAACTAAAATAAGCTTTCTGTTTTCCTGGGAGGAATATTTTCATGTTTCTTTCTGGGTGTGGTCAGAATTTCTGGCAGCACTGTGCTGAACTGCAGTGTGTGCCTGACTAATGCAGCAAACAGGCTAGTACACTGTGCCATCTGCAGAGATTATTCATTTCATACCATCAGATCATATCATTTGTAATTTGCTGTAGCAATTCCAAAGAGCACCAGAGCTTCATGCTAACTACATGTAGACGCTTTCAGTACAAGGCAGAGGAGACTGGGAGGGGATGGAGGAATGCTGTGAAAGTGGTATATAAATTGGGGCCATAGAAAAAGTCAATTTTTCTGAGTGTCAGGGGTCTATCAAAGAATTTATCTTCAGGGATATCACTTCATTCTTGGGATGCCTCCAAAAAGAGTCATTTGTCAGAGATGACAGTTTTCACTTCTTTGCAGCACTAGCTATATCACTGTGATTCTGGTGTTGGTTTTCTTTTGTGTGTGTGTGTGTGGTTTTCTTCTAGTGATTTTTTTTTTAATTTGCTTAATTTATCATTCTTTTAAAAGAGAAGCTGATGTCTTTTCTTCACCTAATAAAAGAACAGAACTGTTCTTGTCTTGTCAGTGTCCTTCTGGGCAGCCCTAATTCACCCACCACAATGCTTGCTAGCAAGGGTTGCATTTAGCACTTGTTCCGCTAGCTTTCCCAATAAGTAGGCTTTGCTGTAGGAATCAGTTTGCACCGTTGTATCTCAGTGATGTCCAAGATGTGCCCTTACCTCTTGCCCCTGTATTGCATAGCTGCTGGCTGTCCACTGAGGCCTGGAACACAGCCTTGAGCTTTGACATGTGCACATGAGAATCAGGGAGCTGAAATGCAAAGGGGACCCTCTTTTGAACACAGGGAGACTTCAGCATGCTTGTTCCCACATTTTACCCATTCTCATTACACTAGCAATGGTGTTAGCGAGCAGCCTTGCAGCACAGAGGGCTGTAGTTCTGAAGGCCAGTTTTCATAGACAGGCAGAGACAATCTGAAGTTCTTTTAGTTACTAGGTGTGAGCAGTTTGAGCTGATCACAGAATAAAGCAGATCACTTGCAAACATTTCAAACACCGAGTGCTAAAGCTGCCACTGGAGTAGCAACTGCAGCTCTTATTTGGAGGTTTTTGCATGGCACTATGAATTAGAATAGATTTTGGAAGGGTATTAATCAGGAGCTTAGAGCACTTTGGAAACCAGTTGTAGCTGCCAGGCCAAAAGTAAACAACTCAAAATTTGAGTGCCACACAATGGCAATAATATACCTGTCAAAGTATGAACGCTGCAAGAGATTACAACTCCACTGAGACAATCAACAATGTGTCTATGCCAGTAACAAAAAGAAATTTAGCCCTTTGGTGGAGAGAAAGCTTAATGGAGTTTGCAAAGCTAAAGCAATTTATGGTGGAGACTGCCATTCTTGTGCCGGTCATGAGTATGAAATTAAGCTATTACCGGGAAGCTTTCCTGAAGAGTAACAGCACAATTCTCTTGCAAAAGCATGATCAGAGTAGACCAGTAGTTTAATCCAAGAAGTATATGAGGAGTCCTGTGCTGATGAATGCTCTTTTAATGATACCAAAGAGGTTGCAGACAGCTGTTGGTGCACCTGGAGAGACTGCATCCAGCTTGGTGCAGGTCCAAGCTGGGCAGAGCTGCAGCCTCACACCAGACATGCGGAGGGGTCTCTGAGCAGGGCAGTGTGAGGCAGAGCTGTGAGACTCACGCATTGAGTTATGAGGTACGACCTCTTGGAGCAGGGATGCTGTTGAAAATCAGCACTGGCAGCAGCCTGCTGCTGTACTTCCAGTTTCTTTCTCTATCTGTTTCCTAAGGGAGCATGAAGAGTCAGTCTCCACAATTCTTCAGGTTTTGGTCTGGCTTAGACTTAAGCCAGTGAGATTTTAAGCGGGAAAAGGCCTGAGACAACCCTGGGGCTCATTTCTGAAGCAACAAGCAAGAAAGCTAATTATACTGACCTCAGTGACAGTGATGGCAATTTATCGCTTATTCTATGAGAATTGCACGGACATCAGTGAGTCATGTCCCATGGGGGATGAAACAGCCATTCTGGGAGACAAACTTTTGGTCACCACCAGCAAATCTTGGCTTTCAGTCCTCAATTCTGCCATAAGTTGACATGACATTGCCAAATCCTCACGGGTGTCATGAGACTGCGCTGTACACAATCTAAATGATGTGTAGGCATATCTAGCTAAGTCAAGAGGGGCAGCTCACAAAGTGTAACACCCAAGTCCCAGCATGTTTGCTTGGCTTAGTGACAGTACAACACATTATCATCAGTATATTGATCAGTCTCCATTTAGTGAAGATGTAACATGGATATCTTCCATGTTTTCTGCCAGCTCTTGTGCAGAAGAGCTGTTGCATGTCTCGCAACACGTGAATGTGGGAGTGCCCAATGAGCTAAAAGACACTTTGAGATCCTTGACTGACATATACTATAGAAATGGACTGTATCATTATTATCTGACCGTGGCTGTGAAAATTGTTTCCTTGTACAAATTAGCTGGGCTAACCAGTTTGATTTTTCCCAACAGTTAAAAAAGGAAACTAATTCTTTTATTCTGCCTACACCCCTGACTGGAATTCAAACCTTTATCAGAGTCTTCCCTGCAGAAAACCACAAGTTCCAGACTGCAAATTCTTTACAAATGAAACCAAGCTCTTTATTTTATTTCATTTAATGTCTAGCAGTGAGCTTTTTTGTAGTTTGATTTCCTCAGGTAATTTTATTTGCGCAACCATGCTGTCCCTAGGTGTCTCTCCGCCCCTTCTTCACAGATTTGACCAGGTTGACTAGTTGACCAAGGGAGGAAGCCAGTTGATGTTCAATACTGTTTCTCACAGTATCCTTCTGGACAGTATGTCCAGCATACATAGGATTTGAATTAAGGATGGTCCTCTGTGGAGCCAGGAGCTGGATTCGATCATCCTTTTGGGTCCCTTTCAACTCAACATATTCTATGATTCTATGAATTCTGAAAATAGCTGTGGAGAGGAAAGAGACCCAATTCATGGCCCTTCTGGGAGGAAAGCTTCTATATCAGTGTAGCCATATTCTGATCTAACATGCACAGCTCTATACAATACAGTATGTGCTGCCTTCTCTCCAGGTAGCAACAGAGGGACATTGAAAGGAGTTCATATAGAGAGGGAATAAGGGTTTGAGGGAAGCAAGGGGTCTAGGAGATGCTGGATGAATTCAAAGTCCTGTAGCAGGTGGTAGTCTTTGGAACCCAAAGCTGGGAACTAGATCCACTGTGGGCAAGGGGACAAAAGTGAGGGAGGGACAGAGGAGTGGAAAGTCCTCCACACTGCTGCATCTGGAATGTGCGGCTCTAATGTCCTTCAAACTAATCTCCCAGTCCTCGTCTTCTCCCCACCAGTCAGCAACTGCCCATCATCATGACATTCATAATGTCCTCTAGGCCTACATGACTGAAAGAGGACCTCTTCATGACAGAAGAAACTTCTGCCTGCACTGTCACACCATAATGGACCATTATAGCTATGCCTGCCCTGGCTTGGGCAAGCTGCTGTAGGGCTACCCTCAAGACCAGGCTTGTTTATACCACAGTAGCACAGACTGGCAGAAGAGCAGCAGATGTGGCCAAGGACCCATCTCCACAGCAAACCTGCCACATGGTGGAGCAGCACAGCAGTGCTGGGCTGGCCTGCACTGGCTGCTGCAGAGCACTTGGGGGGGAGAGGGCAAGGCAGGAACCTCCAGCCTGTGCTCCTGCAAAGAGCTGCCTCCTGCAGGGAGTTAAGAACAGCTCCTGCTCCCAGCACCCTTCGCTGTACCTCATAAGGAAGTGCCTTAATTAAAATCCCATAGTTTAGTCTGGTTATCTACTTCTAAAGTAGGAGCCACTTAATTCAAGCTTCCTAATGAAATACCGGTTGGGTCGAAAGTGCTGCTGGAACATGCTGGGCTCATGCAGGAGCCCAAAACTGCAGAGCCAATGGCAACCTCACACCTGTTCATGTAATGAGGGCTTGTCTTGGTGTTCTTCTCTCTGCTTTTTTTGTGTGTCTAACCTAAAGGGTAATTTTGAAACTCAGTTGTCTTCCCAGAAAATGTTGCAGAGAGATGTTAATAATTTTTTTTTCCTAATGTCATGGTTTTGTGATTTTTGGTTATTGGTATTCCCCATCCCCTTCGTCACGGAACCGGGCCGAACACCTGTAAACCGTTGACACCTAACAAGCTTGGCATAAAACCAGAGATTTGAATGATTTCCATGAGAAAAAGGAGTGCTTCAGACCTGAAGCTCACTTCAGTATTTGTCAGCTCACATCCGACAAGGCTTGAGTCTGAAATCAGAGCTTGATCTCACAGGAAGATACAGGGTTTTGTAAAACCAGTGGTTCCAAGCTTTTCTGTGCTTTGAACTGGGCTTGTTTAGCTTGGAGAAGAGAAGGCTCCAGAGAGACCTCATTGTAGCCTTCCAGTGCTTGAAGGGAGCATATAAACAGGACTGTTTACGAGGGTGGATAGCGATAGGACAAGGGGGAATGGTTTTAAACTGAGACAGGGGAGATTTAGAGTAGATATTAGGAGGAAGTTTTTCACTCAGAGGGTGGTGACGCACTGGAACAGGTTGCCCAAGGAGGTTGTGGATGCCCCGTTTCTGGAGGCATTCAAGACCAGGCTGGATGTGGCTCTGGGCAGCCTGGTCTTGTGGTTGGCGACCCTTCACACAGCAGGGGGGTTGAAACTCGATGATCTTTGAGATCATTGTCCACCCAGGCCATTCTATGATTCTAAGATTCTATGACTGTAGCCCTTGGTGCCAAGTGAGCACAGTTGCCAGCACCATGGGAGTCACTGCGTGGGCAGCTGAGGTGCTGCAGCAAGGCGGGAGGATGGGGAGCACACGTCCTGCCCGGCTCCAGCCCCAGGCCCCTTCCAGGCATGGCCTGAGGCTGCCCCCTCTTCTCCTGCTGTTCCCAGAGGGTGCCTTGCTGAGGTCCTGAGCCTCCTGAGGCCATAGTTGCACACTTTTTGGAGGAAGGTGATACCATATAGAATGATTTACTTGTGAAATTATAGTTTTGACTGTGGTGGGCATATGCACACGTCATAGCACAATAGGCACAGAAAACTGCAGACGCTCTGCCTGAAAAATATGGTTTTTTTTTCCTGTTTTTCCATCCCCCAAGAGGACAGCATCTTTCTTTTTCTGGTTACTGGCAGCCAGAATAACTTTCCTCTCTCTCTCTCATGCGCAAGCCCACACCTATGTGTTTCTCATGTTTCCGTCTCCCGTTGTTCACACCAATTGAGTTATCATTATTTATCCTTGAACTACAAAATCCATTCCTTACTCACTGCGTCAGACACCAAGCATGATAAACACCACACAATGGTCTTTATTTGCTTTGTTGTTTATAAAGAGACATTAAAAGGAGAGAGGCAAATGTAAGGAAAAGGCAGTTTGCTCACTTAGCAAACTAAACACAAATACAGAGCATGTGGGAAGTTTCTGCAAGCTGCCTGTTCTGCTGACCCTTTCTATCCTCAATCCCAGGGTACGATGTAGGCTGCCGCAATTTTGCAAAGTGAAGCCAGAGCATTAACCCAGAGGCCTACTGGGAAAGAAGGCAGCTTGTGGAAAATAGCAAACAGGTGAGCCTGGCTGGGAAATCCACAGCAATCCTGAGAAAGTCATGAGGGCACCAAGACAGGAGAGCAGGAAATCTTAGAAAAGCAAAGTTCACCTGACCGAGTGGCCCCCCCAGGGCATGTCTTCGCAGTCAGGTGCAAACAGATGCGAGTGAGTTCTTGTACAAAAGCCGTGCAACCGCAGCAGTGCGCTGCCAGCTCCATGTGTTGCTTTCAGTGGCGTGCTAACCCAGGGCTGATCCCCCGCTGGCCTGCACCCACAGCACTGGCAGAGGAACTGGATTCTGCCTGCACCTGCTCATCTAGCACGCTTAGGCTGGAACGGGTGTGCAATATAATACATGGCAGGCCTGCTAGTGCGTAGACCTGGCCTTGTGTTCCACCACCACCTTTTATTTACCTTCCCCTCAACTGCTTTCACCCAGCCTACCTGGCTGTGCTTATGGCAAGGGCTGAGAGCAAGGCACCAGGAAGGCAGCCTATGTCTGAGAAAGAGCCCACCATGGACTGCCTTGTTGGGGTTGTCCCTGGACTTTTCTAAACAGTGCCCTCACCACAACCAAGTCAATTGTTCATACTGATTTAAAAAAGAAAGAAGAAAGAGTGAGGATCACAAGCACTGCTTTGTGGGCTTTCTGATTTCTGAAGCAGCCTTGAAACGTGCCCTGCATTTGAGAGATGCAGTTGTCCCAGGCTCACATGGCATGCAGCGAGCCGTGTCTCAGGGAAGGAGCTGGAACACATCAGGAGTAACTGCTCAAACAAGAATCCCTTATTCATTCCCGAAACCTGCTGGTGGTGCGGAGAACAGGAATGTTTTCTACTACACCCAACAATTATCCTCTCAGATAACACCATCGGTTACGTGAAATCGCAATAGACATTTTTCCCTTTAGGAAGCTAGTAGAAACTGATGCTTTCATCAGACAGGCTCCTCTGTTCAAAGCTGGTGCTAGCAAGGCCAAGTATGAGGCAGCCTGAAGTGGCAGCCTGCCACCATCCACAGAGCAGCCCTGCTGCCTCTTTCACCAGTAAAGATGGGGGTGACATGCTTTCCTCAAGCCCTAGGCGCAATTCTGCCTTTATCCTGCCCAGCACAAAGTCGTCTCAGGCAGCAGGAGCAGCCCCATCCCTCTCATGAAGCCTGTCCCTGCGGGATCCAACCCCGCTGCACCCACAGAGATGCTCAGGCATCCACCTCCCATTTCTCCACAGCCAAAGCTCCCTCCACTGCTGCGTACCACACGCTGCAGTTTATAAGCTCTGTCCATTTGTCAGTGAGGCTCTTGCAGTTGCACATGTGTTTCCCAGTGCATTGCAGCTCTGATTACCCTCTGGAGTAGTTCTGTATGCCAGAAGCACTAAGAGGCGCTTGATGCTGTAAACTTGCCATATGCATTCATTCAGAGATCATCTTTACAGTCTATCCCCATCTCGTACAATATGATGAGAAGTATTTAACTACCTCTGAGTCCAGCTGCGGCCCTAAATCATGATTATTATGCTACAAAGAGCAGTGAGGAGTGGTGTGGTCGTATTTCCAGGACCAGTCTCTACCAAAGCTGTCTTAGTTTCAGCTGAGACTGGGTTAATTTTCTTCATAGGAGCTGGTATGGTGCTGTGTTTTGGATTTAGGAGAAAAACAATGTGGATAACACTGATGTTTTAGTTGCAGAGCAGTGCTTACACTAAATCAAGGTAAGTCAAGGACTTCTTAGCTTCTTATTCTGCTGGGCTGTACAAGAAGGCGGCAGGGGACAGAACCAGGACAGCTGACCCACCTGGCCAAGGGATGCCCCACACTGTATGGTGTCATGCTGAACAATAAAACTAGGGGAGCTGGTCTGGGGGGACCTGCTGCTGCTCTAGGCCTGCCTGGGCATCAGTTGGTGGTCCATGAGCAGTTGCACTGTGCATCACTTGTTTGTATATTCTTTAAAATAAAATATATGTATTTATATTTATTACTTTCTGCCGTATTAAACCATCTTTATCTCAACTCATGAGTTTTACCTTTTCCTGATTCTCTCCCCTATCCCACCTGGGGGGAGCGAGCGGGCAGCTGTGTGGTGCTAGGCTGCCTGCAAGGTTAAACCACAACAGAAGCACAGGGCTTGTTTGGAGGAATTGTCAGCTGCCATAAATCAGCTTCCTAAAAACAAGTCCCAGCCCTTCTCTGTGGGGTGCAGTGGAGACAGCAGCTCCCACTAGGTAGCAGAGAGGTCCCAGCAAACAGGGGAAGCGTTCAGGGGGGTCCTCCCTTCATGGAGCCTCGCCACACAGCCCCACAGGGACAGCAACATGGCACCCAGAGTGTCTTCAGGTGGCCCCCAACGAGGTTTCACACACCACAGTCCTGCTGAAGGCATGCAGACCTACAGGGAGACTTTCACCCTTCTCCCCATAGGCATGCACTCTATCACTTGGGACCAGGAGTGGCACCAAATGCATGCCTCGGTGCTCTCTGGGTGCTGGTGTCCTGACAAAATCTCGCTCAGATCTCTGGCTCGTATTGAGACTGCCTCTGTCCCTGCAGATTTTGTCTTTCTCATTCATACTGGCTGTGAGCATTGTTCAGTTTTTGGTAATTCAGTGAAGCAGATAGCTTTGCAGGTGAACCTAACAACAGACAATGTTTTCACAGAATCACAGAGTATCCTGAGTTGGAAGGAACCCACAAAGGTCATTAAGTCCAACTCCTGGCTCCGCGCAGGACCACCCCAAATCCTTCACCCTTCCTTTGCCTGCAGCTTTATCTCACCCCTGCTCCTACATAGTGAGGTGACACCTGTGGCCATCTGGACTTGCAGTAGAACATCCATGGGGACATCCTTGTCTGGGTGAGCTAGGCCCAAGGTCTTGGGGTAGCTTTTAAGGCCCTGGGCTGGCACTGAAGAGGCCTGGCTGTGCTAACGAAGCAACAACCCTCACACGTTTTGGGACTGGGGCTGCCCAGGCACAGCTGTCTTGTTGGGAGCCCAGGGTGGAGGGGCAGCTGATGCCAAAAACACATGCAGAGTTTCACCATCCAGTAGAGAGGTTAGGGTGAAATCCTTAGCAGCGCTTTGGTCCTGTTGGCTTTAAGTGAAGACCATTTAAATGAATGTGGTTGCTGTTTAGCACTTTGATATCAGTGTGACTTGATCGAGTCTCGAGGGCTCTTGCTGCAGTGACCAGCTGAAGGCCAGTGGGTGAACACCTCTGCTCCCAGACGCAGCCCTGCAGCTGGAGCTGAGGTCCTCCTCCCTCTTTGAAAGGTCCCTCATGAGCACCAAGACGTGACAGCAATCCTAATGAGGAAACATGGCGGCCCTCAGGGTATAACTGCGTCTGTACTACGGGAGACCTGAGCCCAACATGGGTCAGGCCCAGCAGCTCACCCTGAGCTGTGACAAATCAACAAGACAGGTGTCACAGTGAAAAACAGCCCTGCAGTCATAGCTTATTTATGGCGCGGTTACTGCGCGCCAGGCCTAACCCTGCTACTCTGCAGGGCATGGTCACAGATCTTGAGCCTGGCCGTGTGCGGGGCCAGTGACAAGCAAAGCTGTGAAGGGAATGGCCTCCCCATGGGGCCTCGGTGGCTGACCAAGGCCTCTGGTGGGCTCCATGCCCATGCTGCTGTCAGTGCTGGGAAGGCAGGCTCAGCAGGAACAGCCCCAGGACTCATTACATATTACCCCCACAGTAAAACACGAGCTGGGGGTGCGGTGTTCCTCGGTGTGCAGCGGCCGTGTGGGGCCCTGCCTGCTGATTCTGGGCACAGAGAAAACTGGGGATGCAAAATGATTTTTCCTATTGTTTGGTCACTTTAGGTCACTTTAGGATCTCAGATAATTTGGTTATGTGTGCTCCTTGCAGTCCTCTGCTGTGTGGCACTCGTTGTAGTCCCTGGTGCAGAAAGGGCTGTGCTAATATAAATTAAGCTCTGGTAGGGCTGTAAGCTTCCTTCATGGTAAAATTAATGTCTGCATTAGGGAGCAAATATGAAACAACTGCACATAATTGAATTATTTGGGATTAATGCTGGTATAACTGGCAGCAGATATCCAAATGCTTCCAGTACTGTATCACAAAATCACAAAGCTTGGCTGTTTTCTTTTATCACAAAGCACAGTTATGGAAAGCAATATGTCGTATTTTTAGCATTCAGAATATTTGGGGGTGTGCTGTAATTTTGAAATTACATTATCTAGTACAAAAAGTGCGTAGACTTTCTACCGGCATTCAAATTTGTGTGATTCTGGGTCTCGAGGAAACACAAATAAAGGCATAGAGCACACATTTGGCTTGTCAGAGAATTTCCCAGTTCCGTGATGTATGTATGTGAGTGCACGTTTTCGGCTCACAGTTACATTTCATTTATATTCATTTGGAGAAAACATTTCTTTTTCAAATGCAGTGAAGTGCACAAATCAGGTTTTGTTAAAAGCAGCTGTGGATAAGCGTTTCAGTTTTTGGAAGATGGAGAAATTAACGGCATTTTTCAAAATATGGTAATAAGGTTTTAATGATCTCTGGTTTGTGAGTGATGGAAAGGTTACAAACACTCAGCTGTGCCCGCCGCAGTGCTTGTGAGAAAATGAGAAGCAATAGTATTTAGCATTTCCTTGCAAATGCACTACATACAATCAAATGAATGCTGCAAATACTGAATGCACAGCCTGTTTCGAAGGCTGTCTTTTAACTCCTGCAGGAAGCACTAGAGAAGTCAGTCATGTTTTAATTGCTAGAAGAAAGCTGGAGAAAAATGTGCTGACAAGTACCTAAAGTGTGTTTTGTTTTGTTTCAACTGTGGCGAGCCACATACCCAGAGTGTTTAGAGCAGAATCAAACCTGTCCTGCAAAGGAGAGGTCCCAGCAATGCTTACACCTCAGGAAGGTACTGGGGAGTAGTTCTTCCGTGCTTTGCAGGCTCCGACATGGGGCTGTGGGCAATGCCTAGCTCTAACAGGGAGCATTATAACTGCTTTAAATTGCCTCGTTTGGGCGAAAAGGGAGTGAATGGCACTCTATGTGGAAAATTTCAAGCCTGTTATAGCTTGGAAGCTGTTACGTGGTGACTGTCACTGGGTGCATCAGGCAGTGCTGGGACATTACATGTGGGGCCCTTGCTCACCCCAGCCCTGTGCTGCTGGGCAGCCCCTCGCCCCCAGGCTGGCTCTGTGTGCAGGCACGAGTTGGCCCGCGTGTCTGGGGGAAAGGCTTATGAGCTTTGCAAGACTCAAAGAAGGTGTCGGGTTTATAGTTGTGAAATCTTTCCAGTGAACTAAGGAAGTTTCCTAAATGTTGGAATAATCCCTCATTTCCTCCGTAGTCCTTGGGAACCGATACTTCTTTGCTCTGTGTGGAATTCCTCTCCCATTAGACAAATCAGCTCTGCTGGACTCTACTGCAAGCCCTGCTCCCCTCTGCTATGTGCCAGCAAATTATGTACCACTCACTGCATCAGATGGGTGCATCAGGAAGTTGGAGCTGCAAAGCAGAAGTTGGGAACAATTGTATCTTTATTTGTTTCTTGAGCTATGGCCTGGTGCCTGCAGGAAAATACACTCCTGAAGCTGCATGCACCACTGTTCCTTCCCAGTTCCCATGTCAGCCACATGGCCCCTGCGTGCCCTTCCCCATCTGTATGACATGTATGTGAATAATTTGTTGTGTGGTTGGGCTACGAACAAGTAACAATCTTTAGCCTGAAGAACGTGCCCAAGTATAGGCTTCTGCACTTAAAAACTTCTGTTTTTTCTGTGATGGTATCATATTTGATTTTTAATCTGCAGACTAGATTGAAGGCTTTCTCTGCAAAGGCTGGTAGAGACGCTAATGGTATATGTCATGGCACACATTAAATCAAAGAGAAATAAGGATATACAACCACCAACTTCATTCCAGCTTCTGTTAAATCAGAATGGCCCCACTGTGTGGTTACTATACTTGATGATATGTGAGTGCAGCACGTCAGCATATCTTCCTCGTGTCATCTGTTACAGCTATAACACTCATGCAATTTTTGAACAATGGTGATTGAGTGTGATTTGGCAGTTTGAACCTCAGGAAGCCATACATTTCCCCATGACACCATGCTATCTAATATACCGGCTATCTCAGATTGCATCAGCTCTGAAAGCTAGCATAGAGGTTATGACTTAAGGTGAATAATAAAGTCCATTTATTGGTTATTAGACATGAAGCAATAACATTTCTGGCATTCCACCTCCGCAGTTCGACAGCCATTTCTCCTGCAGCAGAAGGAATGCGTGGTCTGCATTTCAGGCTCCTTGCTGGCGGCGTGTTTGGGGGAGCACTTTCTGGATGGGCTGTGCAGATGAGCACTGGGGGCCAGGGCAGGAGAGATGGGCAGCATGTGGCCGACAGCTGTGGGGTTTGCGCACCTGCAGAAAGCATCCATGGGATGTGCCATTCTGGCATGGACAGCAAGTGGAAGCTTTCTGGCCTGGAAGGGCCACTTTCTGCCACTTGTGGTAGAAAGCCCATTGTAGGAACAGACACGATCTGTGGTCTTGGTGGTCTTCCTGCCCTTAGTAAGTGAACTACCGTTGTTATTTATTGTAGAAAGCTTTTAGGCACGCTCTAGGTATTAGAACTTCATCATGAGTTTTGAAATCCTGCCTTTGAGGCTGTTTCTGTCTCATTGCTCTTCTGTTTGTGAGTTCTCAATTCTTTCCATTTCATTTTTTTCTTGTTTTGTCACCTATTATCTAATGGCTATCGTTTACCTGTTACCCAAAGCCAGATTATTCCTGTGAATTTGGCATTCGTTTGCTCCCTAAGTTGAGAAGGAACTAGAGCGTGAGACACCCACTGTCATGTGTCTGCTGCTGCGGGTTGGATTCTGCTCTCATTTACACTGACACAAATGGAGCTGCTTTATGGCCTGTACCACAATACTCTGTATTTACAACAGATACCAGTTCTGCTATCCCCTAAACTCCAGGATGATGTCAAAGAAATAGCTTTTTGAAGAATATGTTCTTTTAAAAACAGTGTTTTAAAAATTATATCGGAATAAAAGAATCTTTTATGTACGTAACAGCCGTTTTACTCCACGTCCTTCCTTATGCGATATTCACAGTGCCCATATGTTAGCTGCCAGCGCTGCTCCTGCCTGTTACTGTGATCTTCCCCCAGCCACATAAACCACTCAGGATCTGACTTTGAGTTTAACCCCTCAGATTTCCATTCACAGTGCCACACACAGTGTACATTTAAAATGTCATAAAGGGGATTAATAATGCCTGACTCTACAGAGCAGAGTACAGAGAAGGAAAGGACAGAAAAGCAAAATATAATTCTCTCCGCTGAAATTTAAGCAGCACAACGAGATTAATTCTCCAGCTCTTGTGAAAAGCGTCATGGGATCTTTAAAGACCACAGACAAACCGGGCCAAGATCTTTAAGTCCCTTCAAGAATAATGCTCCCTTCACATCATATAAACCATATAAAATAACCACCGAGGGAAAGCCTCCCAACAATTTAAACAGCTGTGTGGCACGTAACCTGATGCCGGGAGGGTTTATGTGTCCATGCACACGGCGCATCCTCTGATTAGTGCCGAGCGCTGCGCAAGACGTTCCTGCCAAGGCCAGATGGACAAGTGTCACCACCACCCATAGCAGACAATGCGTGGCTGTCGGGCAACGCGGGTGGCAGCTGAGCGGGAGAGGGACCGCCGCGGTACAGCAGCCTATTGAACAGATGTTTGTGACTGCCCGGGCTGCTGCAGATGCGTTTAATGAGATTAGCTCCCCAAATGGGAACACTTCAAAAGAAGTGTATAAATAGTCGCCTGTATTCTCCCCTTAATGAGGCAGATCATCTGCTTGGGACTGAAGCAGAGGCACATCAGCCCCAGCAGCCACAGGCCGCACTGCGCTCTTTCACTGGAGGACTCTTTGTTGGCCAAGTGAGAAGCCACAAGCCAAGCTGTTTGTCCTTCCTCACCCTCCAGCCAGGGGCCACCATCTCAGAGGTCCCCATACCCTTTGCAGGGGATCCTCCTGCCCAGCAGTACACTGAAGGCCAGGAGGGGAATTTACAGTTGGCGGTTGGTAGGTGCTACTGACAAGTTGCCAACCTGACCAAACCCAGGTACGCGCAACCTTTGGAGAGAGAGGGAAAGCTTGTAACTTCATCGTGAGCACAGAGAAAAGCAGCATCACCAAGCTGAGAGCAAATCACAGCTCAGCTTCATGACTCCAGACAAAAGGAAAGACAGTGAGTGCCAAGTGATGTGACAGCAGCAGGAAAGCAGCAATGGTAGTGGGGATCAGCAGCCCACCTGCAGCTTGGGCAGCTGGCACCAGCCCTGCGGAGACGGACTCTCTGATGCAAGCGTTGGGTCTCAGCATAACTAGGCCAAGAACTTGCACTTTTGAGGAAAAACATTTCTGATTCAGTCTTAATTAACATGCAGGAGTTAATTATAAAAAAAAAAAGGTGTCAGTAGCTGAGCGTTATATAATTAGAGGCAACCATATAATTAGACTCACGAAGGGAAAATAAAACACTGGAATGTGCCGTGGCTCTGGTAAGCACTAAAAAATAAGATGAACATGTTAGTTTTAAAGGCTTTAAAATTAGAATTAAATAAAATCTCTAGAAAGTCACCTACTCAAATCACAGTTATATAGTGTTGGGAGATATGCATGAGGTTGAATAAAAGGGAACCAGACAGGGGCAGAAGAATGCCAAGTGGCAAGATTTAAGACGTAATTTGAGCCAGTCCTTCAGCGTTTGGAAATCTGACCCTACTGAGGGCAATAAACAGGATTATAAATTATGGTAGGTGATAAATTAGCAGGAAATCAGAAGGATCAACATAGGCTTCAAAGGAATATAGCTTAAAAAAAAGGGTAAATATGAAAATATATTTTCTTAAGTCTATCAGAACTGCTAGACTGAGGAGAGACTTCATGGGGCTATGAGAGAACCAGGGTCTAAGGGAAACAACTCAAGGAAGGCAAGGAAATTTGTCTGAATTAAAATGATATTTGGTGTAAGACTTTACCACTAGTGATGTTGGTTCTGTTCCTAGGGATTAGATGAAGCTGCTGAGGAAATACCACAACTGAGGTGTTGGAGCAAGCTGAAAACCTTGTATTTTGCTACATTCAGATCATATATCCCAGACCGGGAAAGTGCTACAGTCCTGAAGGAGGCTGATGGGCTGAAAGAAAACATGATTTTTGTCTGCCTTGGGACTTTAAATGGCAAGCTTTTCCTTCCATGAGTAAAAATCTGGCTGTGATCACTAACTGTCACATTTGTACCACAGAATATGTTGAAACAGTCATTGAAGTTAAAGCAATAAGACATCTGGAAGCAGAATAAATTGTTTGGATTTCTACAGAGACTTAGTCAAATCTTATCTCAGCAGCTAAATAGTGAAGAAGTGAGAAAGCACTGTCCCGAGCCAAACATTGTGCAGGGGGCAGAAATCAATAGGTAGGACTGGAAGTTTATTTTCATGACAAAATGTTCAAATGCAGAAGATGCTGTTCTGGAACCTGTGTTATTTACTGTCATTATTAATGATCTGGAAGTAGGGAGGCAGCTGTAAGGTAGTAAAATTATGAGTGATTCAAAGAAGGCAATAGACAAAGATTAATTAAATACATATTGCGCTTAACAGATGCCTTTTTGGATCTTGTCAGATCCTTTTTTTCAAAAGCTTCAGTGCCGGAGGTTTCCCTGCCTCCCTTCATCACCCTGTTCCATTGCTTCACAGTCCATAACTATCACAGAAATTTTCCTGAGAAGTAACCCGTCCTCTTTACTGTGATGTCTGGCATTACTCTTTATCCAATACCCAACAGACACTGAGAACAGTTTATTCCTTTCCTATGACTTATTTGTTGCATATTTAAATAATTATTTTTATGTTCAGTGACTTATGCATATCTAAGGACTCATCATGAGAAATTTAAGGACTCATCATCTCTCACTGGAGTCTCCTCCATAATAAGCGAAATTCTTCCAACCCTTCCCACTCCAACCGCTGGAGGATAAATCCTTGTTGAATCTCTGTGACCAAAGCGGGACATGTTCTCCCATCCAACTTTACTGACACCACATAGAACAAAAAATCACATCATATTTTATGGACTACTTGTTTTTATGCATTGTAATTCAGCTCTCGCCTATTTTGTGACTGAATTCTTGACTAGCAGTGAATATGAATATTACTGGACCCCGAGGCTGCATTACTCTGTATTAATTGATTACTCTCCTCCTTTGTTTCTGGAGTTTGTTATTCTGATGTAATTATTTACATGTTATGTAGTTGCATCCTTTTTCTTCCAAGCCACTTCTTCAATTTGTCAAGATCATTCTGTGTTCCCATCTTGTCCTCTTCCATCACCGCTGCTTCTCCCAGTTTAGTCATTCATGTAATTAAACAGCGTATGTCTGCTCTCTCATGCAAGTAACCTTTGCAAATCCAGCGTAGTGTTGGATGCAGTACAGATACCGCTAAACCTCAGCAGATAGATTCTGTGGTTTTGAGAATGAGCTGTTGATCTCTGCTCTCTGAGTACAGGTTTTCAACCAGTTATGGTACTTTCTAATGTTCATTCCTTCCTTTTTTTCCATGCTTATTTATCGGACTGTCATGTAAAGCGTGTTGAAAGCCATAATGAAATAAAAAATATATATACTCCATCAGCTTCCTCTTTCCAACAAACAAGACCTGTTGCCCGGCCACAGAAAGTTATGTTAGTATGACATGACAGGTCTGTGCTGGGTGTTATTCATCTGCTTGTTTTCTTCCAGATGCCCACAATTTGTTGATTACTTATTCGAGCATTTTCCTGTGAATTGAAGAACAGCTGATTGCCTTGTAATTCCCCAGTTCCTTGACAAAGATGAGAGTTACGTAGATCTGGTTTTAGGCTCATGATTTACCCAGGTTTGCCTTTGACACTCCAGTTTAGCCTTCCTCCTCACTGGGACAGATCATGCTTTTGACCTTACTATAACATTCAGGGACTCTCCACTGTTTGGAAGTACTTTCCCTCTTACCTTTGTTTTCTGTGTTGATCTTACTCTGCTGGAATATTTTGAAGGTTGCTTTCTCTTCCTGCTTTTTCTAAGAGTCATATAATGATCGCACAGTTCTCCTTCACTTCCATATTCTTATATAAATCCAGATGTAGAAGACCCTCCCTTCAAATTGCTTTGTCCACCTTCTGTATTAACAGTGTGACTCACATCACATCCCCATATTTTGCGGCCAGTCTCTATCCTGCTATTCTTCTCTTCCAGCAAATGACTGTGTAGGAGTTCTCATTAATACCAAGTCTTGTGTTTTGAGCGGTTCTATTTGTTGCTGAGACAAAGTTGCATTCATCAGATCTTCCTGATATTGCACAAGCCTACTGTGCTCATGCCTGCGTAAAGTTTCTCCTTTTGTATTTACTCTGTGACTTTACAGCTGTGAAAGTGCAAGGGAGAGCTGGATTGTTTATGTTAGGTAGACAATGTGGGTAGTTCTTTCTCTCTTCTAATAATAGGTCACTGACATGGAAAGCACAAGAAATTTGAGATGGCTGAATGAAAGCTTTTTTTTTCCCACAGATTTTTCATTAGACCGTTCATTGCCATGGGAAAAAATTGTAGCTGGGATTAAGATTCAAATAGTCACATGGAGTGTGGATGTGGACAGTGTACATTTCCAGACACCATGTACACTGAAAACACTGTTGAAGAAAGATGTTAAATCTTCTCCAAAACTCATGTCTCTAACAGTAAGGTGTCAGGGTGGCTTGTGACACTGAGGTGCCTTACCCTTCGAAGGTGCCTCTTTGTTATGCATTATGCGGGAGCTAAGGAAGCTTTCTGAGCCTCATGTCAACTCTGGAATGTGAGCAATGTTTCTGATCACTAGTGGCTGCCAGGGCAATGCAGTCTGGCTTTTCCTCCCAACCTGAGCACAGCTGCATTTTCCTCTTCACCCACATACAGCTCTTACATCTTCCTCTGAAGCATCTGCTGCCAGAATTTATGGAGGACCTGACAATATTCACCAACTGAATCAGAGCAAGGGCTGCTTTCTTGTTCCTATTACTTTTTGGCAGCAGTTTCCAATTTTTTTTACTCACAGTCCCACTTCCTGTGTCCCATCAGCTTGCCCTTCCAGACTTTGTGAGCCCTTCTGCAGAAAATGCTGCTTTAAAGCATCACGTGCTCCCCATATTCCCTTCCTCCACATCCATTCTCACTGCGGTCCCACCTTGTCCTGCTGCACACACCCTTCCTTCTCTGGCTGCTCCTTTTCTCATTCTTGTCCTCCTAAGCCTCCGCTGTGCAGATTTCTTCATGCCTAAGGAACCCTACCTTCCGCCAGAATTTCCTAGGCTGATGCAGCCCTTTGATTATTATCCATTATTGGATCTTCATGTACGCAGTAATGAAGTAGGAAACAGAAGTGCAAGGGTGATCAGAAGAATCTTCAGGGCCTTGGAATGGTTGGTTAAAGGATCAGGAGCACAGATAGGGCTTTCCTCTATCCTTCCAAAAGAAGGGAATAATACTGGAAGAAACAAGCAGACCCAGCTTCAAGACTCAAATACGTGGCTCCGAGACTGGTGTCACCAGTTGAATTTTATTTTATTTTTTAAATCATGGGATGGTCTACACAACACCAGGCCTGCTTATGCCTGGTGGACTGCACCTTTCTCAGAGGCAGAAAAGGATTTTTGTGCATGAGTTATCAGGGCTGATTAAAAGAGCTTTACATTAGATTTGAAGGGAGTAAGGGATAAAAATAGCCTTGCCAGTGACAAGCAAGGGGCAGTACATCAAAATGTGAGAGACTTTGTGCTAGCAAGGGTACACTGGAGCACATTTGAAATGTTTCTACACCAGTGCATGCAGCTCGAGGAACAAGCCAGAGAAGCCAGAAGCCTTGGCTCAGTCCCAGAACTACGACGTCACTGTCATAAGTGAACCCTGGATGGAAGAGCCCAGGGACTGCTGTGTCATGATGGGCAGTTCTAGGCTCTTCAAAAGTAACATGCAGGGCAGTAGAGGCAGGGGGTGGCTGTGTGTGAGGGAGGAGCTGGGCTTTACAGAGCTCACAACTGGCGATGACATGGTTGAGAGCCTCTGGGTAAGGCTGAAGGGACAAACAAATAAAGCAGATGTCACCGTGGGAGTCTTCTGTAGGCCGCTCAGCCAGGATGGCAACACTGATGAATTGATCCTTGAGGAACTAAGAGATTCTTCTACATAGGTTGCTCCAAAATTAATCCCTCTTGTTTATTTCCATGGAAACTACAACAGATACAAAGAGCACAATAACACTATTTGATGGAGCAAATTCTCAGCTATAAAATGCTATTTTTCACCACCATTAACTGTGCATTTTTTGCCAGCTATAAACAAGAGCCTGCATGCTGCACTTGTAAAAATCTGTACCAGCAGAGGTGACTCAATGTCGCTGTTTAAAATTGTTGTCAATATAAGGAAAACTAACAACAAAACTCTGACCCTGAATATGCAGAGAGCAGACTTCAGGCTGCTCAGGGAACCTGTTAGTAAGATCCCCTGGGATTCTGCTTTTGAAAGCTGAGGAGTACACAATTCCAAAGTGTCAGAAGTCAACAAGCAGAGCAGAAGGCTGTCTTGGCTAAGCAAGAATCAACTTCTAGATCTTAGATCAAAAAGAAAAGCGTATGGGTGCTAGAAACAAGGTCAGGTGATATGGAAGGACTACAGAGATACTATTTGTTATTGCTGGGAGGTAATTTGTGCAGCCAAAGCTCAATTAGAGTTGAAACTGGCCAGTACTATGGAACACAATGAAAAGAGCTTTTTAAAATATGTCAGCACCAACTGGAGTACCAGAGATAGCATTGGTCTTTTACTTGATGAAGAATGTCACCACACAAGTAGGTACATAGGCAAAGCAGAGATGTTTAATGCCTTCTTTGCCTCTGTCTTCAACACCAGTGATGAGGACTGGAACACCCAGAGCCCTGAGTTGGAGAACCATGACTGAGATAACAATAATCCACAAGCCAACTCCATACTTGTATAGAATTTCCCACTCCAGTTGCATACATGGAGCTCTATGGCTTTACCTGATGAGCAAGATGTGTGAGGAGCAGATGAGGTCCCTTGGTTTGCTCAACCCAGAGAAGAGTAGGCTGAGGGACGGCCTCATGGCAGCCTGCAGCTCCTGAAGAGGGGTTTGGAGGGGCAACATTGAGCTCTGCTCTCTGAGGACAGCAACAGGCTGTGAGGGAATGGCATGGATCTGTCAGGGAGGGTCAGGTTGAGTGTTAGGAAAAGGTTCTTCACCAGAGGGTGGTCAAGCACTGGAACAGGCTCCCCAGGGTAGTGGTTACAGACCCAAGCTGCCAGAGTTCAAGAAGCATTTGTACAATGCTCTCAGACATAGGATTTAATTTTTAGGTAGTCCTGTGTGGGGCCAGGAGTTGAACTCAGTTATCTTTATGGGTGCTTTCCAACTCAGGATATGCTATGTATGATTCTATAGAAACTGGGATTTTCCTAGCTTGTTTTACTGAGGAAAATTGCAAGGAATGAGGAAGCAAGGCAGGGGCATGGGTAGTTAAACATGATCATTTCTTAGGAGTTGCACTGTAGAGTAAAGAGACCATAAAACATATACAAAAGAACAATAAAAAGCAAAGGGCTGTAGCTGCCTAAAGGAAACTTCAATAAATACAAAAGTGAATGATAAGTTTTCAATCTTCTGAATAAAGAGGTAAAGATAGGATTGTACTCAGTTGGCTCTTCATCTTTTTCTAACAAACAGTGCACGACTCATATATGCAGGAGTGGCTCTAGGTGCAAGTGGCTGCTTCCTGAGTGGGACCAAGTTCCACTGCAGTCACTGCTGGCTCTGTGGGCAAGAGTAAGGCATATAAATGCTTTTGTCCCTACCCCCTTTCTGGGCTCGCCTCTGCATAGAACAACAGTTTGGTTTCAAGTAAATGAAAGAATAGGATTATTTAGAAAATAGCACAGAGGAAGAAAGTTTGATGTACATTAAAAAAATGCTTTTGCTGGCTGTGTTCTTGAAGAAGAGATTTTTCCTCTCTTAGAAATACCTTCAATGGCAACTAAGACAAATCTCCCAGAAAATTACTGGAAAAAATGTGTAATAAAGAGGTTGATTAATTTCCCAAGCAATTTTCTGGAAGATTTGTCTTCATTGTCATTAAAAAGGTTTTGAAGAAGGAGTCTGATTAATTTCCAAATTTAAGACTGCCCTTGTTTAGACAGAAAATTATATTTGCCATGTTTCCACTCTGGTGATTTATATTTTTTGCTTTGGATATAGGCCAGAAGGATTTACAGCTTGAGAAAGGATCTTCCATCTTCCTAGGAAGTTAAATCACTGGCACTGCTTCAGCTTTTGTGTATAAAGGAGATTAACATCATATTGACGTATAAGGTTGAACGAACCACGAAACAGATGTTTGGATAGTCAACTGAATGCTGAACCCAATGGAAAAAGTCCATTTTGATCAGTTTGAGGTAGGCCTAGTTGTCTTGTGGCTTTGTAAGATACTAAAATCTGGACTTTATAAATGAAACACTCATTAAAAAAAGTCCTGGAGAAACACAACTGCTTCAGGCTTCTCATTTTATGCTTTTTAAACTGCAATAATCTCTGGCACAGATGGCCCAGTCCAAGTGGAATACATTAGCATTAGTTATTCTAATAATCATTACGAATTTTCAGATGATAGCAGTCTCCTAATCACAGCTGGTCCCCATCTAAGTTCTCCTGGTGCCATGATGTTACCTTTCTGGCAACTTTTCACAGAGGTAGCTCTTGGAGTGAGGATGGAGGACCAATGGGGACGCTGTGTTTGCTTCATTCCCAAAGAGCACTGTAAGAGGTCTCTTCTAAAGCTATGGAAGACAATCTGGATTCACCACAAGCGGTCATTAACAATCAGGCACGCAACGAGCCAAAGCGCAGGCCTGGACTTCTCTTCACCCTGGTAGAGGGATGCCTTCAGAGTGTTACAGCCAAGCAGCATAATTTACTGCTGCTGCGGATGTGGTTTCTCTTTGTTATACTCACTGAGCTATATTGGCTTTTTCAGCCAGGTATTCTAATGCTTACCATCTTTACAGTATATGGCAACTTTCCATCCTTCCCATGCTAGTCTCTTTACCAAGAGGTAGCAATGAAAATCTCATTGGCTTTTTCTTACCTGGAAAGGGATTACAGCACCAACTTTTTTTTTTGTCTCAGCCAAGGGGCGAAGGGGAAGTGATAGCCCCTCTACCTTGTTATTAAGGCCTTTGTTGTAAGCACACTTATTATTGCTCACTTTCTTTAACATAAGGAGTTCATTTGTGGGACCAGCAAGAGCAGTACTGAGGCGAACAGACCTGTAGCATGCACCAATCCTCGTATGCTGTAAATGTCAGACTCTTGGGTCCAGTCCTCACTCAGAACCTGTGTAGGGTTGCCACTACATACCCCTTTTTACCAGATTTAGTCAGGTAAGTGGTGAGAAACAAAGAACCAGCTAGCGTCAGTTTTGTTTACCAAGAATTTTTAGTATATGCTTCTATGAATACCGGTGTCTCTGATTATAACATGGGCAGACTGCAGTTGCTATAGGAAGGCTGGAGATGAATCTGACCTTTAATCATTACCAAGCTGGGTAATGGAAAATGACAAAATTAAGGCTCTTAAAAGAAGCAAAAGAAATGTTGGGTTTTTTTTGTTGAATTAGGTGGTTGGTTGGTTGTTTTTTGTTGTTGTTGTTGCTGTTTTTCTGCTTTGTTTTATTTTTAATTTGACCTGACAATAACTGTATAAGCAGAGGAAACGCATGATACAAGTTGCAGTTTTCTACTAAACCTCTGAGTGTTAGCACAGGCATGAAAAGAAATGGTGCCTTTGAAGTACCACAATAGATTGAGGTACATATTTAGACAAGGAATGTGGATTGCAAGATGGGGAGCTGATCAAAAGCAAATCTATCTCTTTTAACCACCAAGTTCTGTTCTATTTGAGAATATACATTTGAAGCATTTTCTTCAGCTACAGAATTTGCAGATACATTGAGCCTCCTTGCTCTCTGAGATACTCATTCATGCTTAGGCTTACACCAGCACCAAAGGTAGACTCAGTGGGTGCAGAATCCTCTGTGAACATTATTTACTTGTCTTTCTGTTTCTTCCTTTAGGTTGAGATTTGTCTCCCCTGTCTTCAGGTGATTTAGATTAAACTACTCATTGTTACAATCAATAGAAACAGAGAGACACCAGCCTCCACAAGGTGTACTTCCTGGTGCTTTTTCCACCTAAACTTCGATCATGTCTCCCTAAATGCTTCCTCTGAAAGTGATTTACCCTCTTCACTGTCTTCAGACAGACCACAGCTCAGCTTAGATGGCTAAAGGTACGTTTAATTATCATGCTAGTGTCCATGATGATTTTACCCTTTCTTTCTCCTAAAGCCAGGGAGATGAAAAGGTGAGAAACACTGCCAGTGGCACCCAAGGAACCCAAAGGAAAGTTCAGTCAGTAAGCATCATGAAGGGAATTCATTTTGCATTTTCTCCTCCTTTGGTACTCTTCTCCTTTGAGATCTGCCAAATTTTAGTGTTTATATTAAATGTTCTTCTTTATTTTCTGAAATAAATACCTGACACTGGGCTGGAGATCTGCCACAATCTCATGATTAGTGAGCCCTGCTTAAACAACCTAGCAAACAGCATTTCATCATCATCTAATTCCAACTTCATTTTTGTCTTTCTCACTTCCAATGCTTTAGCAAGTGTTCCTGTTGTCCCAGTAAATATTTATTTTAGATCCCAACTGGATACTCCTTTTCGTTCCAGAGATATTTTGGAAGTCTGGAGGTGAGTCTGGGCATGCCTGCATAGATAGGTCCAGACAAGTGTGCTCATCTGCCATGCTTTGAGCTGGTCGAATGGGAGCCAGTTCAGGTCTGGAAACCATCAAGCCATGTTCCTGCAGCTCTGTGCCCAAGTGAACATGTCCTGCAGAGAAGATCACCTCTGTCTGCACCTATCTGCATAGACGTGCCTTCTGCATGTAACTTTGGTTCTGTCCTTCTCATTGTCTGTTGCTCTTGTTGCATACGTGTGAGCATGCACACGCATGCAGCTGCATTCCTGTTTTCTATACCTAATACAATCTGTGGTGGCTCAACTGGCACCGAAATACCACAGGAATTATGTTTTACAAATAACAAATACTCCCTTTTGAGTGAACAAGAAATTGAAAAGCAGGCTGTATCTTCTCCTTGTGAAATTTTATACAGAATAAACTAGGTGACCTAACCACGCATTCCATCTCTAAGTTATGATTTATGAGGTAGGGCAAATAGATTGAGAGCCTCACACTTCTAGAGTATTTAATCCAGGCAACACAGTCCAAAAGGAATTAAGAGAAGTGTTAGTTCAAAAAGAAATCTTTTCCAGCTACATCTGCATTTGAAGTTCAACTCTGCGAACTCACAAACTATGCTGAAATGAGCAAAGGGAGTGGGGATGCTGAATTTACACACGTGCAAAGAGCAACTTGCTATGCAGATGCAGATTATGGCCTGAAACCAACTAACATTTTTTCTTTAAAGTCCTTGGTGCCTCCAAATCCTTGGGGGAACTTTGGCTGGTGCAGACTTCCTTCTGGAACATTAGCCCAAAGCAAGCTAGAGTATCACTCCACCTTCAAAGAGCTATCCCTTGGTCCCGTGCACGGATCCAGTCCTCTCCCATGGGCTGTGATTGATGTCCCCTGGAACACCCCTGGTGTTCTGGGTGCCTGATGATTATGATCATGGACAGATATTTTTTGGAACACAACTGGGATGGAAAAAATCTTGTAACCTTTTTCTTCTTTTCTCATGTTAGTGGAAAAAAAAGTGTCCAGTAGTGCTTCAGAAATTACTTCTGCATGTAGCATTCCCATAGATTGTGAAGAGCATGCTGATGTGTGAAGTGGGTGCCTATGCACATATGACTGTATTTCTGGCTAAACAAATGCAATGTATGCCTTCATTCCTAAAAGTCTGCTCCAGTGGACAGCAGTGCATTTACCCACTTTTGTTTGCAGTGATCACTGAACCACTTCCTGGTCTTGTAACCTCTAAGCAAGCTTTACTCTGTTCATGCTCTTGGAGGTGTCCCTGTTTCCAAGGGCTTGTCTACAAGGGGAAGCCAGCGTACATTAAGATAGGGTATGAATTTACAGTGCTCTTGGGATATCCACACTTGATAGAAAAGCTGTAACTATGGAAAATGTGAAATTATGCCTGGTGGAATGGCTTGTTTAGCTAAATCTGGTTTAAATGTGGATAATGCTTTATTCAGATGGCAATTTTGGTCACCTGGCAGATGTTCATGTACATTCACATAGCTTTTGAATAATTATTCCACAGTTTCTCATCCCATTTTTTAGACATGATTTCCACTCTCTCCAGCCACTATTTTTCTTGGCCTTTTTCCAGATGTGAGTGATTTGATAAAATCCCTCTTCAAATGTAAAATTTCTGCAGCTATAATCAGTTTTGGCAGCCTGCCCAATAAGATAAGCTGATCTGCAAATATTAAAAAGATTGGACTGATATGAAGCTTTATTCCATCACCCTTGAAAAGCAAACAAAACTCGCAATTCCACGTAGGTCTGTTCTTAGAAAAAGAAGATCTGATTTTTAACACAGAAAGCTTAGAGCAGTAATAAGAGAGTTGCTCAGTTTCTCTTCATAACATCAGTGATGTCATGATCTTGTATTTTTAAACCAAAATATCTCCTTAAGTTGGTAGGAATTAAATCTACTTCTGCATAGAGGCAGATTAAGTAGATGTATAGCAGTATCTGCACTTCTTTGGCAGTATTATTATCATCTGTAACATCCACATTTTCCTTTCTAGAGCTGCTGCCTTCCTGAATGTGCACATAAAAAGGACTAAAAAGAGAATCTTAGACTCACACTTATTCAGTGATGCAGGACTTCACATTTGTCCCTGCTGAATTTCCTGAGGTTCCCATTGGTCCATTTTTCCAGCCTATCCAGGTCCCTCTGAATGGCAATGCTGCCCTTTAGCATACCAACTGGAACCCCTAATTTTGTGTCATCTGTGAATCTTGTGAGCATGCACCGTCTCCTCCTCTTGGTCACCGATAAAGATGTTGTACAGTACAAGTCCCAGGATAGACCCTTGTACTCCACTTGCCACAGGCCTTCACGCTGGGTGCAGCGCATTAAGCAAGTACTGCCTTTTGAACCCAGCCACTCAACTAGTTTTACACCCATCTGCCGATCAAGAACACAATGTTCCAGCTGGTATACAAGAATACTGTGGGGCAGAGAACTGAAGACAACATAAATCACACCCATTGCTCTGTCCTAGTCTACATATCCATTCATTTTGTCATAGGAGGCACTCAGGTTGTTTATATATGCTCTGTCCTTGGTAAACCAATGCTGAGAGTTTGCAATCATTTTCCCTGCCACATGCCCAGAAACATAGCGGTGGGTTGTTAGAGTTAGGGCAGTATGGTTAGGTTGAGGTTGGACTTGATGATCATGAGGGTCTTTTCCAACCTGAGCAATTCTATGATTCTATGACTCTATAGAATATGTTCCAAAGGCACTCACTTCATGATTTTCCCAGGGATCAAAGGGAAGCTGAATGGCCTAATTTTCCTTTCATCACTGGGGACCTCCCCCAGCCTCCATCACCTTTCAAGGATAATAGAAAATAGCCTTGGGATTATATTAGCTTATCTCTCAACACCCTGCAATGAAGCCAATTGGTTTTCATGGACTTGTGTGGGTCAAGTCCTCTGACATAATACCTGGCTTGACCCTCATCCACTGCTGGTCATTCTTCTCTTCCTTAACCCTGTCTTTACACACAAAGGCCAATGTGACCTTGCTGGTGAAGACTGAGCAAAGAAGCCACTGAGTGCTCAGCCTTCTCCATGTTCACTGTCACTAAATCACCTGCCCCTTTCAGCAATAGGCCTAGTTTTTCCTTTTCAGCCTTTTTTTCTATTAATTTAAGGTAGAAGAATTTAATGCTGGGCCATGCACAGACTCCACCTGGGCTAGCAATGGCTGATAAAACTCCAGTGAAGGGTATCACTGTGGCTGGAGGCAATCAACAGGAATAGTTGAAAGCTGTCCAAAAGGGCAATACACCTTCCTTTGGAGTGGCGTGATACAAGTCATCACCAAGACAGCTGCATCCGCAACCCTGAGAGGATTTTTAGCAGACAAGGTAAAAACACAAGAATAATTCAGTCAGTGGGTTACAAAAGGATAAAATTATTATAGAAAGCCATTCATGTGTGATTTTTTATATTTTATCGTGTATTTTTTACACACTTCACCATCAATAACACAAATTCCTTCAACGCCTTCAAGCAATGTGGAATTTCCTTCTCATAGAGCCCCTCACTGGCCTCTGTCTCCTGAGAGACAAAATGTCACGGCCTGAAATTAAATAAGCAATTCTAATAATTATTCACCGATTATTGCACCTCCTTTCTGCATAGCTTGAGGGCACCCTGTCAGCTTCATCTTACAGCTGGGAAAACTGGAGGAGAGCGAGTCAAGAAATTACTCCACGTCTCGCAAGAACTGAGGGTAAATGTCTCATCTTTCCAGCCAGCCCCTGTCTTTCAGGCCATGCTGCTTCCATCAATGATATGGAAGTGAAATCATGGTACTGGTATGTCTAAATCCTCTACGGTCTTCACTTTTTTTAGCTATTGTAAACACCAAATTGTTATCTCGGTTATCTTAGCTGAGATGGTGGACAAGTACAAACGCTTAAAGGGAAAGAAAATAACATGGGTGCACAGTGTGGCTTCAAGAAATCACTTAATGACAGGATGTGGAGAAACTCAAAGACAAAAATATCAGAAGGAATGACAAGAATGATGCCACAGTAAAGAGCAGCTCAAATGCACGGAACAGGGCAAAGCCATAAAAAAGCAGGTTTTGGAGAGCTAATATAGCATCTCACAAACGTTATTGTGTGCCATGCACTAAAGAGATAAAATGGCTGTGGTGTTATCTTGATGCCGGAAGAAAAGCAGGACTGGGGCAAGTGTGTGTTTGGGGAGTGAAAAAGAGCACGTGTGTCTTACTACTCTCTTACTCCTTATGTGTGTCCTTACTCCTCTCTGCAAGTGCTTTTTTACAGTTGGAGGTAATATGCTTCCAAAGAGATCAGAACGAACTGTGCAAGGTGTGTGTGATGGGTGCACACAATGGCTGGCTGAGGAGTGAGTGCTGCTGCCCCCTGTGTTCATCTCCAGCTTCTTCAAGAAAGCAAGCTCTGAACCGAAAGAAACAGAGTGCAAGGGAGAACCTTGTCCTCTACTATCAGCCTGTTTCTTGTCCAAAATCTTCAAGAATCTGGGGCCAGAAGTGGAACTTACACCTAAAATTAGAAAAGCCATTACGAAAATAGAACCCTGTTTCTTTTAATAGGCTGGTTTTAATTTGAGATACACTTTGGGAAATGTCCCAGTGAAATGTGATCTGAAGCCAAATCCTTGAGCACACAAAATTTGTCTTATTTGTGCAGATCGTTCAGTAGACTACTTTTTCTGTAACTGGTGGTCATTAAAAAATCTTAGGCTGATGTGTTCTGAAGGTGCTGGCAAAATGGGCGCTCAGGCTGTTAGCAGTGCAGAAGTACATATTCCCCCTCTCTGGCACATGCAGGTCCCACCAGTGTTGAGCTGAGATCATACACAATGTGTCAAAAAGTCCCAGCTGGTGCCTCAAGGAAAACTCAGCAGGGGAAAATGTTGCACTGAGACTCAGGTAGACCCTGGAGTGCTGAGGGTTTATTTCCTACATTCTTTCTAGCATGATTCTGGAGATTAAATAATAATGCTCTTTGTTTAAATAAACCTGATATGCTTTAATGGAATTTTTTCAGCTCATCTGTTCGTGAAGTATTAGCTAGTGAGTGTATTACTGAACCCTCACTTCCAAAATTTACGCAGATGCGATGCTGGCCACAAGCCAAGTCATAAGATGTCAGAAAATAAACCTCAGGAGCAGCAGGCTTAGGAAAATAGACCATTTACCACCCCTGCCATGGAATACTTTTGAACTACTAATTTTAGATGTACACGCTAGAATTGAATAGCAAAGGGATCAATGGGGTAAGGAACTGAGGATTTTTTTATCCATACGTCAGTTGTAGTTAACCTAGAGCATGATGATAGTCTCCCACCCCAGTGCACTCATGGTGGCATGTCACCATCCTCAGAAGCTGGCAGGACATTCTGAGAAGGATGTTCTTTGCCTTAGGTGATGAAACTGCCAGATGTTCTGCTGATATTTGTCCGTGAAGGGTTTCTTGGTGCCTGTCCACTGAGAACTGGCCTTGGGCATGAGCAGGTGGAGTGGATGGCCATCACACCAACCTCCTCATCACTGCATCCACCAGGGCATCTTGTGATCATGTTCCTGTACCATCCACCCAAGCAACCACGTTGCTCTTCCACACCACAAATTCCTTGTGCTCTCTGAGAAGCCATCACTCAGGGTTTGAGAGGAGCAAAGGCCTCTGGTCTGGGAGGCTCAAGGAAGTCAAGAGCCCATGGCCAACCCTCCATGGGGAAGAGTCTCAGTTTTTCCTGATCTTCCCAGGGTCTGGCTGTGGGACATGACATACTGATGCTGTAACCCTGCCTGGGTCTGTTGTCCTCCTGCTCACTTCAGTATTTTTCCTTCCTTCCCCTTCCTCTGGCTGGCAGTGGCAGCCAGGGGCAAGAAGAGGTGGAATCTGCTCAGCAGCAAGGGGATAAGTTGGAAAGTCACACTGTGTTTTTTTTTCTCTGCTCTGCTTGTGCTGTATGCTACTTCTAGAGTCAAACTATTTTGCTGTGTTTTGCCAATATACTATCTAGTAAAAGAGCATCCAACCTACAGTTACGCCACAGCAAAGGGTACAGAAAGTGTAAGGTGAAGAGCTTCAAATCTGAAACTCATGCTTTGGCTCATGGCTTTACTATATGCGTAAAAATGAGGGGATTCTGATTCCTCACTCCACATCAGCGGTTTTGTGCTAGTTTAACGCTCAATTTCATGTAATGAGGCTGTAATAAAAGCAGTATAACAGAATAGAGCAGCACAGAACAGGAGGAGACCTTACCGGCAGGGAGTCTTGGAATTCTCCCCTCAAACCTTCCGGTGCTCTGAGGTGCCCACTGCCCCCTCACCAGGCCCAGAAGCCACTCCTTGCCCACCAGGTGACCCTGCGTCTGTGGGACTCCTCCACTGCCACCTCCCACACTGACTTCTCCACAGCAGGAGATGCACCTTGCCATGCGTGTGCCTCAGCCAGGGAGCCTGCTTCTCACTGAATCCCATTTCTTCTGACTGTATTCAAAGAGGAGAGCCTGAGCCTGAACAGTAGCAAACCCCGCTAACTGCTTTGGTAGTTGCGAATGGCGTTTGGAGATTATTCACATTTAATTCCCACCCATTTCTTTACCCTCCATTAGCTGAGGTGGAAAAGATCTGGATCTTCCCTCCAAATGTTTCTGGAGATGCTTTGGAGATGTTAATAATGCGTGGCCTGCGCAGTCTCACCCACCCAGATGAACAGAGTGGGATTTTTCTGAGGAAATACGGACATCTGTAATGTGGATACCCACTGTTGACATTATGATCCACACTCCTATGATTGCTGTGGATGTTTATGTAAACTTCTAGGCTATACTCACTGCATACTTAAGCAATATCTCAAGAAGACCAAGTGAACAATGCTTTCTCAAGCATGATTTCCTCAAGCTGCTCTCTCAAATGTGAAACCTGCACTGGAGAAATCTGAAGTAGGCAAGATGAACTCTGTCATTAATGACTCTTTCCCTACTTTAGTAAGATTACAAAACTCACTAACTGCATCCAAAGCTTAGTGCTGTGTCCCTGTATCCTGGAAAATGTTTAAATCACACACTGATGCTCCTTCTTATACAAATTGCATATGCAATACATAATGACTTCCTGCTCCCAGACGAGAGCTGGCATTACTGAAAGCAGCTTCACTAGTTCGTTTTCCTTGTCTAGACATGACAGCAGCAAATCCCTCCTAGACGATAATTGGGTTTGGAAGCCAGACCATCTCCTGGGCTCATCTTCTAAGAAATACTCCAACAATAGAATTTTAGATGAATCTAATTAAAAGAAGTGAGCGTAAGATGAGAGCATCACTGCAGCTTGTGGACTTCAGTTTTGCAAAATTTAACAAATACTGTCATGCTTTTTGTCAGATTTCTGACAGCATGATAGTTGTCAGTCATCACAGACCTGGATAAACTCAGTGCATGCAAATGCTTACACTTCACCCAAAACTAGGAATGATGAAGCATCGTCTAATGTAAAAAATAATTGAAACCATTGCCTTGAGGAAATTGTTAGCCATCGCTGCAGAAGATAAGACACCACCAAAAATTCAGTTTTCCTGAAAAGTGACTGCAAGCCTAGGATGAATCCATCATATCACAAACAAAAAGCTGCAATTCACAAGACCAAGCCAGCAAATAAGGACAGATATTGTCATGTCCCTTAGAGAAAGGACAGGCAGAGAGTGCACTCTCTGGAAGAGCAGCATTGGAAATTTTGAGCGAGGAAACTGCCAGATTTTTGTTCTTACTGTGTTCATACAAAGAGGTTTTATGTAAAATTCTGCATTCTTTGTAAATAACCATTGCATACCCAGAGAGCTAATAATTGACTCCTGTAATCAATTCTCCTTGCAAACACTGAATATTGGCTAGCCTTTCTATCTAAGGGCCATTAATATGTTGTCCAGGAGTAATTAAGGACAAGGTGGATTTCTGTGGCTTGCACTGAAAAAGGAGGAACTGTCAGTACCTTGATAACACAGTGACCAGGACAACTTTTTATTTGGTGACTCACTGTTGATAGACTGCTCTGTATGCCACTTACCCCTCTGCTTAGTTTGGACATACTGTACTCAGGGATGCTACCAAAGTCAACACTGTAGATAAGATTATAGACTTGGCTAGAGTCAAGGAGACGCTGCAGGGAAAAAAAAAAAAAAACACAGTAATTTGAAAGTGCGTGGCATAAAGAGCATCCTATTCATTTTCATACAATTAGCTACCCATAAGGAAAACTAAAAGCCTGCATCATAGGTGTCAAAGAAAGTGTACTGAAACACCTTCCTTAATTTGAAAACATTCTGCACGCAAAAGGACATAATGGAGAGGGGAAAAGGACAATTAAATGATAATAAAGATGGAATAGCCAAAAAAAGATGCTAAAGATGACAAGCAGTGATGTATCCTGTAGCAGCCCTACTGTGACAATTGTGGACGCTGGGGAGTACCAGAAAGTGGAACACTGAAGTCTCTACACTCTTCCCTCAGTAACATCTCCATTGCCACTGTCCACCTTATTTCTCTACCAAGGAAACAGAAAAGAAAACAGAGGAGTCAAATGGTTATGGGGTGCAGAAATTAAGATAAGGGAACAAACTGTATGTCAGAGAGTGAAAATGGAAAACCAAGACACCATAAGGAGACCCTGAAGGGAGCACCCTGCAATGCCCTGCCTGGAGGCAGGACCGCTGCAATCCCTGAAATCATAGCTGCAGAACCCTTTTTTCCTACACTTTCACGTTTAAAAACAGCCCTTCAACTGAGAAGAAATAAGGTGGGCCACATTCTGGGGGACTGGGGCATGTCTTTTCCTGCTTCAGAGCTGCTGTTCCATCAGACTGTCCCCCAGGAGGATTGGCACGGGCTGACCACAGGAGACCCAAGGTGGGCAGCTGGGAGCAGTATTTGTGGTAGTTCCCAGGGGGGAGAGCAGGGCCTGGAGTGAAACGTGAGGAACCACCATCTCTAAGACCTGTGGCTCTGGCGAACGTGGCACAGGGCTCACCTTCCTCACCATGACTTCTGTTACCTCTGGGTCTCTCATCTCACAGGGTCTCGCTCTGCTTCTCAGCGCTCTCAGACTGCTTTTCCAAAAGGCTGCAGCACCAGGTGGTGTGGTGGCTGTGTGCTCAGACCTAATCTAGGTGACTCTGCAGAAGGAATTGCACTCCAAAGAACATAACAGAGCAACGGAACCACCCCAAAAGTAATCCAGAGTGCAGAGAAACAAGGACTGGTGGTATTCCTGCAGGAGCAGGGTTGCTCCTGTGGGTCGGTGCTTGGATTCCTGCAGGAGCTTTTCAGGATCAGAAAAGGCTCTTCAGCCACAGCTGAGCTGTGAAAGGTCAAAGCGTCTGACTGAGGAACCAGCTGAGGTTTGCTATGAAATGGAGCATTGTTTAAGGAGATTAAAAGGGGGAAGCTCAGTAAAGCACAATGAATAAACTCTGGCAATCCAGTTTGAACAAGTTTTGTGTCTGTGCTATCAGAAAAGAGGTGGAAAACAAAAAGCGTGGAGCTGCAGCGGTGGCAGCAGGCGGCATGGGCCCTACACCTGCCTCAGGAAATGGTGAGCCCGCCTGCTCCAGGAGAGAAATTTCCACACGATTCCAGAATGTCAGTAATCCCTAACGTCTCCACAGTAGATCAAAGTGGTATCACACATGTGATGGACTAGATGATGTGTCTTTCTATCAGAGCACAGAAAACAATAATAAAAAGTTGTGCCCTTCAACATAGTGGAGACTTGTTTTTTTTATCAAGAAGACAATCTGGCTTCTCGCCCATTTATGTAAGCATCACTGTGCAAGGCACAGAAGTATCGGTGACTGTTCTGACTGCTGTAACAGAGCTCCTGATAGAAAGAGACAATTAGGCAGGAAAGTACATGTAAATAATTGATTATATCACGTAAGTGCTTTCAGGAGATGGAAATATTGGCTACAAAAGTGATCTCTCCTCTAAGGGGAAATAGCACAACTGGATCAGCGGCTGGAAGCTGAAACCATATAAAATCAAGCGAGAAATAACATCTAAATTTTGACCAGTTAGGTTGTTAACATGGGTATGGTGGAGTCCTCATCTCATGACATCTTCCTGTTAGAACAGCTAGGCTCTGAAGATGGCAGGAGGTACAAGCAGGAGAATCCCAACAAGGCAATATGTGGGCCAGAATACAAATGTGCACAGTGGACTGGGGCACAGAGTTGGGCAGCTGCTGGTTTCTTTGGCTTTCACATCACTCCCTGACTCTGTGCAGTTAGCTGCCTACAATAAAATTCAACTTCTTAGTTTGAAAGCATTATCGAATCTAATAACCGCACCAAACAAAATTTCTCTCTGAAGTATTTTTTCCAAAGTTAAGTCCCAAGTTAACTTTTTTAATATCTAAGCATCTTTAAAGGCTATCCAGTCTTTAACTTGGCTCTCGACAATCTTTCTGTCTTCCAGATACTTCAGGACCAGCAGATTTTACACAAAGAGTCAAAAACCTTGCAGGCCCCTGTGTCAGCCAGGGAAACCACAGTCCCAGACCAGCATATCCTCCTGGCCCTGAGCTCTCAGCCCACTGCAGAGTGCATTGGAGCTGTCTCAACCAGCTCTGGGGCAGGTCCTTGCCCAGCAGCAGAAGTCCTGTGCTTTCCGAGGCAGAATAGAACTGGATGATCTGAAATAACCTAATTTTATTAATAAATCAAGGAATCCCACTTCAAAGGATTTTGACTTTCTGCTTGCGTTTGGATTTTGGATATTGTTTTCCTACAGACAGCCTGATTCTCATGTTTTGGTAGCTTTTAAAATATGTTGGTTTGGTACTAAAAGTAGCCCATAACTAAAACTGATATTTGCTTTTTGGTAGCCAAGGTGATATACTGTACATCTACTGCATACGTTGCTTAAAAATACAGTTCCTGAGTTGAATGAACAAGAAAAGTTTGAATCGGAGCATGCTACACATTTGCAATAAAATGAAACCTTAAACAAAGAAAGCATTATTCATAGCAACAATTGAACTGATGGTTTCTGATCACTGCTCTTCAGAATTTTAGGACTGAAGAATGTGAACCTCTCACACCTCATTTTTATAAATAAATTGGAAGAGCAAACCTGGCTTTTCTGCTTGCATTTTTTTTTCCAAGTCCCAGCTGGTTTCTCAAATTCTATTACGTTATTGAAGTAGCTATTGCATTGTACAGATCTGATATGAAGAAAACATCCTTCCAGCAGAAGAGACTGCAGATTTCCAAAAAGAAATTTAATGCTATAGCAAATTCTGTTTCCAGAGCTCAGCTAGTGATTTCATACACTAATTGACTTGCACAGAAACATCATTTAAGAAAAATATATTGCATTCCTCATGTAACCTAAAAGCTTTTAATAGCTTAAGGTCGGGAGTTAATATAGCTCATGATAGTTCTTTAACTGCATTTAAATAAAAAACATTAAAATGCATTTATTTTTAAGAAGAAAAATAACTTTTTTTGCTGCTGTTTTTACTTATTGAGACTGCCAACTCAGTGCCTACTGCTCTATTGAGAGATCCTCAAGACGCTGGGACATGTTGCTCCTGTGCATTTCTGACAACAATCCTACACAAACATCTCAGCCTTGTCCCAACTTTGTGACGCACTTCTGCAAATGGGTTGTGTGAGGACAACTCCCCAAACACAGGGAGAACTGAGCTAGGCAGGAACATCTATTTGTCTTCCAGTTCAATCTAAGAGACTCAGAGAACTGTGCATTCTCTGTGCTGGTTTTCTGGACAGCTTTCTCTCCTCCTTGCTTTCACTTCTGCTTTCACAGAGGATTTTGAAGCATTTTCCTTCCTTCCTAGGATGTGCAATAACTCGGCTCACCTGCCACAAGCTTCAACATTGTGTTTGAGGTACTGCACTGGAAAATACCTTTTGACTTTAATAGAAAACAACATTCTTTCTGTTCCCTAAATATACACATGGTTTGATTTACCTTTACGTTATAAAGCCGTGTAGCCCATGAAGGTGCCGTGGACAAAGATACATATGAATGTGTGCATATATAAAGTTATGCACTTATTTTTTATGCATAAATACATATCTACAGGCACACACAACCTGAGCAAGAGTAGCCTAAAATGAGCTAGATCCAGGAACAGATTTAATAAATCATTGGAAGAAAGCTGACATCTGGAGACTTTTCTTCAGACTCTGAATGAAAGAAGGAAAGATCCTTCCTTGTGAGAAACCATTTAGCGTACGTGTTTCATTTTTTCCTTGACGTTTTACAGAATTGATTATTTGCTTTACTGTCATTTTCTGATATCACTGCTGCTCTTTACCTCCTCCTGCGGTGCTTTGTTACTAACCTGGTTCTTGGGAAAAGTTCCTTTCTTTTCCTATACTCTTTTTCAAATATATGATCAGTAGTTTTCTGTGTGTGAGGGCCAACACATGTGTATGTGTGTTTGTGTGTGCTTTAAATCCACAGGTGCATTTGTATATATGCATGCACTCATACAAGGGCCGCTTCAAAAGTAATGCATCCTATTTTATTATACTGGCCCACAATATCAGAGGCAGATGTTGGAGGTACGGTGGGCAAAGTTGACCCTTCCCACCAATATTCCATTACATGTTGTTGCCATGTGACAGATGGCAGCAGAGGAGCATTTTGACACAATGGCATCTGACATGGAAGTGCGTTTGAAGCGAAGGTGGAATGGAGTTTCTCCGTGCAGAAAAAATGACACCCAGTGATATTCGCCAACACTTACTGAATGTCTGTGGAGACCAAGGAGCGGGTGTGAGCACAGTGAGGTGGTGGGTGGTGCATTCCAGCAGTGGCAACCGCATCCTTGGATCACCTCTGCTGGTGCAGATTGTTATGAGCTCAGCATGCAGGCTCTTGTCCATCGCTGATGAAAATGCACAGCTAATAGTGGTGGCTATGTTGAAAAAATAGAGTTTTGTAGCTGAGAATCTGCTCCGTCAAACAGTGTTATTGTGCTCTTTGTATCTGTTGTTGTTTCCATGGAAATAAATAGGAGGCATTACTTTCAGAGCAACATACATATATACTGAATATTGTCATTACTAATACTTAATGATTCAAAATTAACAGTGTAATACACAGTTAATATTACTAATAACAGCGTAACAATTATTACAATAGTAATTATGTGTAATTTTTATATTTCCAAACTGAGGAACTGTGATAGGAACATGAGAAATCATTCCTGTCAGCGAGGTTAATAGCACTGAGGCCAGCTCTTATTTGCACACGTATGTGGCACCTGGCTCCAGCAAGGAACCTACCTGCCCCAGCTCCCGCAGCCCAACTGGGCCCCAGGCTGGCGTGGGTCCTGCCTGCTCTGCATCAGATCTGTTGACAGGAGCAGGGCCAGGAGCAGGAACTGCTCTGCTGAAGTGAAGTTTCAGCTAATCTCAGCGAAGCTTTAAAGGCCATCTCTTAAAATAAAGGGTGTTCTCCTGAGTAGTTTTTTTTGTGGTAAATAAGAAAAAGAAAAGAAAAGCAAGGAATCTGGATGAATGGTTGGGATATGTGGTATCAGGTGTGATTTACATTACCTTGTGACCCCCTAATGTACATCCAACACTCTTTTCTACAATTTCTAAGAGACACATGCATTTGTAATGGAGGTCAGTGCTGCTCTTGCTGCTAATTGGGTTACATTATATTAAGCAGTTCAGATGTTACTAAGTAAGGTCACACGGTGGTCATGGAGCACATTTGAATTGTTACTAGATTATTGTTAGTAATGAAATAAATCAGAAAATAACAAGAATACTTTATGACAGAATGCGCCTTTATTTGAAGAGTCTTGTTTTTAAACATCGTCTCACTAATATCAACCTAACGTAATTCTGTACTTTGTTTTGCAAGTGAAATGAAGTTTAGGAAACGTCACTTTACGAGGCTATAGAAGTGTAAGAGAAAGATGAAGAATGAGTAATCACGCCCGATTAGGATGACTCATTTTCTGTAGGGGAGGAGATAAAATCTCTGCCTTCTGGAAAAAGATTATGCAAAAGAAGTCCGTAAAATTATTGGACAATATTAAAGAGCAAATAAAGTTCGGATCAAATAGACTATGATGAGAATAAAAGTAAAAATGGATAATGCCCGTAGGCAAAAGTGAATGGTCTAAAACCAGAAGCAGATGAACGGAAATTCTCAGCTCTAAATGAGGATATTGTTCTATGAGATAGTATGTGAACTGGGAGGAAGGAAAGGAAACCAGTGGGAATACTGTAACACTAAGGCAAAAATTATATCATAGTATAGCTGTCTGTGCTGGTAGAGGAACAGAATGTGCATTAAAGAAAACCTTGGCAGCAAAATAATATGACTAGATCGTCCATGTCTTAGGGTAACTCTGTGGATTGAATTGTGGAGTATCGGTTAGTACAGGGATAACAATGCTCCACATCAGTGGAACAAAGTGGTGACCAGGATCAGAAATAGAATAATAATGACAAGGGACATATATCATTACAGGCATCACATAGAGCCAAAAGTTGTGCAAATCACTAATTATTGTTTTCTCAAGAAAAATGAACAAATAAACAAAAAACCACACACTCTAATCTAGATGAATAGTAGAGATGTACAAGAGGAAAAGCATCCTGTGGGCATTGTGCAAGATACAGTTCAAGATATAGCTGTAAAAAAGACACTCTGCAGAACCTATAATAAGAAAGTTCATATTGTAGCAGGAGAAAAATGTCAAAAAGTAAATTATACTATATCATTGCACTTTAAGAAGCGTGATTAATAAAAATGAAACCTTTTAAAAGGAGATTTTTTTACAGACACTTTATCAGACTCTTAGAGTAAATGTACATTACCCACTAAAAAGACCTAAATCCTATCTCAGACCTAAAAGCCAGAGATAGAATAGCCTTTACGAATATATATCAGGGTAAAGGAACTGTCTAGAATTGAAAAATCCAAGCTGTCTCCAAATGGGGAAAACAGGTGAGAGTATATATCCTTGCAGTCAAATGCAAGAGTAGGAAA